>NW_007787759.1:6214-7719 GCF_000696425.1 Galeopterus variegatus
CTTGTTATCATGGTAAAATGTAATAATGGATATAAAAACCTTTTGTGAATCATAAACCAAGATGGGACAGGAAATCTAGGAGGAAAGGAGCCAGTCTTTTCTTAACCCCTAGACTCTAGAGTCAAACACTGTGTGAGATGGTTTAGATACAGTATCTAATTTAATCCTCAAATCAACCCAGGCAGCTGAGTATTATTATTTTAGGTGCCCTTTAATTTCTTTCCTAAATATTTTAAATTATGAAATAATTTGAATATTTTATAGCATGAAAATACACCTGTTCAGAAAATAATACAACATAAGCATCTTCCCCACCCAAATCTGCAGATGTTGACATTTTGCAAATAGTCTTCAGATGTCTTTTTTTGTTTCCCCCAGAAATGAAACATTATGGATATAGCTAAAGGCTACACTCATCTCTCCCCACCTTCTTCATGTCCCTGAGCTCCATGAATATTCCTCCAATGGATGTTTTTGTGATTTCCCTACGTGTATGTATCCATAAAAAATATACACTGACTGTGTTTTAAAAATGTGCATAAGGAGACTGTCCAGTTAGTTCAATTGGTTTTGACCACGGTGCTGATAAAACTAAGGTCCAGGGTTCGATCCCTGCACAGGCCAGCCACCAAATAGAAAAAGGTACATGCATTTTAGTCAATACTGCATGCCTTCTTTCACATTTTTCTTTCAACATTATGTTTTTAAAGTTTATTTCTGTTGGTAGATGAAATCAAATTTATTTATTCTAACTGCTGTATGTTATTCTAATGTTAGAATGAACCATTGAATATTTATCTATCTCCCTATTAATAGACAGGTGGCTTGCTTTTACTATTTTGCTGTCCCACACAAAGCTATGATAAACATATTAGTAAGTGTCTCCCTATGTAATTGTGACCAAGTTCCTCTATTAAGGTATAAAGAGGTGGAACTGCCAGTTTACAGGATATGAGCCTCTTCACCTTTCCAAAGTGTTGCCAATTTGACCTCCAAAATGTAACAATCACTCTCCTGTGATCAGGGTCTGAGTTCCCTTATGCCACATCTATGCCCACAGGTAGAGTTAGTAGGGTTTTAAACACTCATGCATCTGATGGACGTGAGACAATACTTCATTATTGTTTAAATTCCTCTCTTTTTTCTGTTAACAAAAATTCAAAATTGTCTCCAAAGTTTGGCTATGGGGATTTCAGAAAATGAAAGCAATTGAGAAGTCCAGTTCTGGTCCAATCTAGGTTTTCTATGGATCCAGTAAAGTTCGAGAAAAGAAGAGCCTGGGAAAGCCCTAGCTCACAGCAGTCTGATGGTTCCATTACTCAAAACCACAGCCAGGGGTTGACTCTCATAACTTACCGACTGAAGCTCGAGCACGGTAGAAGTTGTTTGGCTCCCCTGTTGCTGCTTTGCCTCACATGGATTTATCACCTCTCTTCTCCTGGGCAATGGAGCCGCAAAAAGGATTACTCAAAGCCCATCTCTTCTGGGCAGTGACAGACCCCAAA
>NW_007787760.1:0-2435 GCF_000696425.1 Galeopterus variegatus
TATTTTTCTCTATTATAAACTGTTCATTTCCAGAATTACCATTTTGTAACTTAATATGGTACTTTTGTGGTGTTTGACAGAATTTATTTATTTTATTTCATTCTTTATTTTTCATTTTAACTTCTCAATATACATTTTAATTGATTTTTGTGTCCCTTCCCTTGCTCCCCTTTCCCTCCTTCCTCTTTCTCCTCCCTGCTCCCCAACTATATCTTATCTCTCCACCCCTCTGCACTGCCAAGTTTGCCTTTTAACTTTTCCTAGTCCCTTAATAAAAGTCACAATCCACTATGGTCTCCTATAGAGTTCATGCCATCAAATTATCTCTTAACAGAATGTGTTACACTTCTCAGTTGTCAATAAAGGTGTGCCCATTTATGTAATGTGGAAATAAACAAAGACCTCCCAAAGAAGAACCAGCAGAGACTATTTATTCAGAGCTTGAGACGAGTTAGCCCCTCTCACCTGCATTTGGCAGAGAGTCAAAGGCAGGCAGGAGAGTGTGAAATCTATACTGTGAAAAAAAGGAAAGCTTCAGCTGAGCACTGATTGGAGGTTGCTCAGATGGGAAAGCTGCAGGCAGGCTATGAAAAGTCGGGAGTCCTCTATTATTAGATTGTGATGCACATCTGGCTTTCTCTGGTTGATCCAGTGTTGGAACTGGTTGCAGCAACTAGGAAAGCTGGCTGTCACTGACCAAGGCCTGACCATTTGAAGCCAATTGCTGTAGAGGTTATGGTTTGGCTTTCTACACTGGTTCCAGCAGAGGTTGTGGGTCAGTGTTCCATTTTTATGCATGTTCTGGTCATTGTCCATTTTTATGCTTGGTCTCTCAGTAAACATCACTCCTCTCTTTGAGGGCATGGTCTTATTATCCTCCTGGTAACTAGTCCACAGATAGAACAAAGTTCATATATTCCCAATACAAATTTGTTGAAGGCATAAATTATTTCATAAAATAATACTTAGTTGTATTGTCTCAGTAACTTTGCAATGTTTACAAGGTTAAAACTAATATGCCAGTTTCTTTTAGATTAAGAAACCGGGGTCCATAAAATTTTATGCCTCGTATTAAGTTATATGGATTATCAGTCCTAAAACAAAACCATAATCAATTTATTTTCTGTTTCATATAGACCATAACTTTGTTTTCATGTTATCTTTAATTTTATCTCTAATACATTCATATTACAATTGCTGCATATGACCATGTGCCAGTCTCAGTGCTATGCATATTCACTTTTATTATTTAACTTTAATCTTATACAATCTTTAGCATGTTTTTATTTAAATATTATTTATATATAAATCAAAGCTCCTTTTAATTTCACTCGATGTTATATCCATTTTTAATTACAAAATATGTATTTAGGTATTCACATGAAATATTTTTAAGCGTTAATACAAAGCAGTATTATATATTATTCTTCACCTCAGTTTTTTCAGTCAAATTTTTTTTGGACATTTATTATGGAAAACACTATAACATAGAGCAAACTTCCATAAAGTCACTTACTCCTTTCCTGAAGAGTATCTTTTCTTTTTTATTATATTACGTGTCCTTTCCTCCCCCATTTTCCTTTCTTTCTTTCTATATCCCCTCCCATAAATATAATATATCCTCCCAGATTCCCACATTAACGCAAAGATGTGACAAATTGTGAAAAACTTTCTACAATGATAAACTTAAAAACAACAGTAATAACAATCCCAAAGCAACATCCTAGTTAAGATTATGTGAGGAATTTAGTCTCCAAACACTGTTCATTCCATGCTTTATTAAAATAATACTGATGTAAGGTAGTTGGGTATACTTATGTATCTGTTGTATAACCATAACATAAAACACTGTAAGGGCTACTCTTTTATTAACTGGGATTTTAGAAGATGTACCAGGAGAGAAGAGATTGTAATACTCATAGCAAATACAGATTCTCATATTGATTGATCGATTTTTCAGATCTATTAAAAAGTCACCCATTCTACAAAGCCCCTGGTGCAAGCAAGTGATATAAAAATGCAAACATTCTGAGCCAAAACAAATAAAAACCAGCCTTGCAGTTCCATTTCATTCAAAAACCTTCTCTTATAAATAAGAGCAATCTGATTTTGAGGAAAGCTTGTGCTCCACTCAAAGAAGTTAAATGACATTAAATTTCAACAAATAGAAGAAACTATAAGGCTGGAGGACTGTCCTAGATCAAATATCCAATACCATTTCATTTATTGTAAACAGGTAAATTCTGATTAATCCTAGATGGATTGAAAGCAGCAGGAAACTTGAATATGTAATTCATGCTGAAAAGATTGCTCCTGCAGGCACGCTCAGGAAAACAAATGGCATTTATTTTCAGTAGGCTCAATAGTTGCAGTGAAGCAGAGGGAGAAATATATATGTAGATAAACCACAGATAAAATATCTGAAAATGTCTGCT
>NW_007787761.1:0-2435 GCF_000696425.1 Galeopterus variegatus
CCCCTTAAAGTCCATTCATGAATCCTCATGTAAGCACATGTGAAAATACCAAAACGATAGAGAATGATGATAGAAAAACCAACAGCAATGGTTAGCTGAAACAAAAGACTGGGAATTCCAAGGTGTGTGCTATGGTCTGAATGTCTGTCCCTTTCAAAGCTCATGTGGGAGCTTGATTCCCAATGTGGCAGTATTGAAAGGTAGGGCCTTAAGAGGTTGTTGGATTGTGAGAACTATGCTCTCATATCCATTCATGCAGTAATGGGTTAATAGTTTAACAAGTTATCACAAGTTTGGACTGCTGGCTATATAAGGAGAGCAAGTGAAAACGCAAAAACCCTCTCACCCAGCCCTCACCATGTGATTTGCCTGTGATTGCCTGTGTCACCAAGGGACTCTGTAAAGAGTTCCCACCAAGATGAAAGCCCTTACTCTGAATCCTGGCTTCCCAGCCTCTAAAACTAAGAAATAAATTTCATTTTCTTGTAAATTACCCTTTCAGGTATTTTACTATAAGCAACAGAAAACTAATACAACGTGAAAATTGTTCGACTTCTGAATAGTGTTTTTAGTTTCTTTTGTTTTCTCTTGATCAAAGCAGATTCTTGGATTACCCACCCTCACAACCGAATACGTGCAACATAATTTCAAAACTTTTTCTATAACTTGAGTCCCAAGCCATCTTTCTTTGCATTTCTCCCTGCTTCCAGACACCTGAGTCCTCAAAAGCTGCCTTACTTCTGCCCTACCTCAATTTAGAACTCAAACCTAGTTGCTTCACCGTTTCCTACACCCCCAAAATAAGAAAAAATCAACCCCCAAATTAAGTTTACTAGAGAAAACTTCTGAGATTTTGGTGAGGGAAAAGAGAGTAATGTTATAAACTGTGTCATTCTGCCACCCTGCTGACACCACTACCATTTATCTCTTTCTGTTTCTTGCTCCCTTTGTCTGGTCTTAACAAGCCAACTCTTCTCCTTAACACTGCAAAAATAGTTCCTTCTACAATCAGGTCTCCTCAGTATTTTACTTTGCACCCCAAAGACCTTCACAAATAAATACAGTTCCCTTTGTAAATGGAATGCTGGTGAACAAAATTTTCTCCAACTTATAATACCTATTAATTGTAGAAATTTTTAGTAATACATTTTAAAGAAGAAAAATTAAAAGAATAGGTCATTACACCGCCCACGAATAACTGATGTTAATATTTTGGTATGGGTTCTTCTAGTTTTCCCCTGTATGGTCAACAATAAATTAAAATGGAATCCTCACTTCTATCCCAATTTGTCAAAATGGGAATGAGGGGTCTCAGATAGCACCTCCTTTGAAATGTATTTTTTAAAAAGCAAAAGGAGGAATTCCGCACCAAAACTTTTACACACCATCTCTATTACTCATACCAATGATCACTTGAATCTGGTTAAATCCTTTCAATCTCAACATTCATGTAGAGTTAGCACTCTTTCCACATTAGAAGTGGCAATGGAAACATACTGAAAATCAATCCCATTTGGGTTATGGACAACTTTATATTAAGTGACCACCCATGATTTTCAGTTCCTTTTGAAGGCTGAAAATCTAGTTCTGTCATCACCAACAGGCCTAAATAGTTTGACCCAAACATTCAGAAAGTTAATAAAGAAAAGAAAAAGCACTTAACAGGTACAAAATGGCTCTCAGTAAAAATTCCTCTACTAACAGGATAAGTCCCTTAATTTTCTATGGTAGAAATATTTGCTTAAGGGCCGGCCCGGTGGCACACTGCTACAGTGCGCCGCTTGGGAGTGCGGTGGCGCTCCCGCCGAGGGTTCGGATCCCACATACAGACCGGCTCCTGCTCACTGGCTGAGCGAGGTGCGGGCACAACACCGAGGTTTGCGATCCCGTTGCCGGTCCCGGTCCGGTACGGGCGCGACACTGAGGGTTGCGATCCGTTGCCGGACACGAAAAAAGACAAAAAGGGAAAAAAAAAAAAAGAAATATTTGCTTAAAAATATACTTCCAAAGTACTTCCATAAACTGGTGTCAACACTGCAGTATGAATACAGGCCAATTTTTTTTTGTAGACCTTTGCTAACTTATAATAAATTCTCAGAAGCTATCAAAAAGAGATTACTCCTTTAAAGATCCCACTGGAGTAAAATCCCATAACTATAATAGTCATTCTCACTATGCTTTCTTATAATTATTGTTTCTAAAGTAAATTAAATAAATACATTACTCAAACAACTCTTCCTCCCACTGAAATATTTTTTAAAGGGAGTGAGGGTAAGGATACTGACCACCAAGAGAATCTGCTGAAATCCTACCTCTAATGCATAAGACAAAGACATTAGAGAAAGGTATTTGGACCTTTATCACTCTACTGTAAGTATTTCACTTCAAGTATCTCTGACCTGAAAAGTTAGCTTTTAATCTTCAATGACTTTGCT
>NW_007787762.1:0-2435 GCF_000696425.1 Galeopterus variegatus
AACAATCTTGCAATGAACATACATTTCCATTTGTGGGTCTTATGTGCATGCCTCATCTCACTGAGTACTGCCAGATTTCCCTCCAGGGTGGCTGTACCCATTTATACTCCCATCAGCAGATCATAGAAATTCTCATTTCTCCACATCCTTGCCAACACTTGATATTATGAACTTTTTAATCTTTGCTAATTTGATGAATATAAAACAACATCTCATGGTTATAGGTTGAACACCATTTCAAATACTCGTTCACGGTTTGTAATTCTCCCTTCTTTGAACTAACTGATTACATCCTTTATTTTTTCCTTTTGAATTCTGTGTGTTCGTGATACTCATTTACAGTAGTTTCTTATATATTTTGGATTTCTCTCTGTTGGTTTTATATATTGCAAAAACTCCCAATTTATGATATGTGTTCTTTAATTTATTTATGGCATTTTCAATTAACAAGAAATCCTTAATGTTGATGTTGTCAAATCCATCAGATTTCCCCTTTGGTTTGTTCTTTGTGGATCCTTTTTGAGATCCTCACTACTCCAAGATTAGAAAGACACTCTTCAATATTTTCTTCTCTTAGCTTTATAGTTTTCTCTGTCACTTATAGAGCTTTCATCCATCTGGGATATATTATTTATACATGGTAGGGATCCAACTTTAGTTTTCCACATCAAATAAAATCCATTCTTTCTCTATTGACCAGTGATATCACTTTAGTTACAAACAAAATCTTGCATATATGTCTGTATATATGAACACATTCATTCACAAGCATACCACAAAGCCACAGGCAAATATGGAACCAAGAAATCATGTGTTTACTTGTCTCTCCCTACACTGGTTCCATTTTTGCATATGGTTCTATAGTTTTGTGGTATGCTTTATAACCTGGAAGGGCATACTTTCTGTATTAGCCAGGGTTCTCCAGAGAGACAGAATCAATAGAATACATCTATATAAGGAGATTTATTATAGGAATTGGTTCATGCAATTAAGAAGGCCAAGAAGCCCCACATTATGCCATCTGCATGATGGAGACCCAGGGAAGCTGGTGATGTAATTCAGTTTGAGCCCAAAAGCCTGAGAACCAGGAGAACTGATGTCAATCTCAGTCCAAGGCCGAAAACCTGAGAATCAAGGCGGCTGCTGGTATGAGTCCTAGATCAAAGGCCCTAGAACCAAAAGCTCAGATGTTCAAGAGCAGAAGACACATGTCCCCACTCAAGGAGAGAGTTGGTTCACCCTTCCTCCACGCTTGTGTTCTATTCAGGCCCTCAGTGGATTGGATGTTGCTTGCCCACATTGGTAAAGGCCGATCATCTTTACTTAGCCTACTGATTCAAATGCTAATCTCCTCTGGAAACATCCTCATAGGCACACCCAGAAATAATGTTTTACCAGCATCCCTTTGACCTCTCAAGATGACACATAAAATTAACCATCACACTCCCTCCCCCCCTTTACTCTTAGTTTTCAAAATTGTTTAGTTACCTTATTTTTTTCTATATAAATTGTGACTGGTGTCTCATTCTCTAGTTAGAAGTTGCCGCTTTAAAGGGAGGCCACTGATTTTTGTTGCAGTGATAGTTAGCATTCTTGTCTTGCTCCCATTCTCGAAAGGAAAATGATTAATATTTTCCCCAAGGAGCATGATATTTGCTGTATTTTTTTCAGTGAACAGACTACATTAATTTAAGGAATTTTATTTTATTCTTACTTTTCTGAGAAGGCTTATTCAAGAGATATTAAGAACTTACTGTGCAATAATCACTGTTCTAGAAACTGCAGATACAACAGACAAAATCCCTGCACTCAAAGATCTCATAGAAGAAAAAAGAAAAACAAAAAATAAACAAGATATCTAAGTTACATAGTAATATATACTAGACCAAGATGCTGAACTAGTGCAACTTCTGGGTCCCTCCCCCCGAAAATATCAAGATTTTGAGAAAATCACTGGGGCATTGCCGGGAATGGGGAAGTTGAACTTGTGTATGTGGAGTAGCACTGGCCTGAGGCAGGTGGCAGCTGAGCAGGAGGATAAAAGAGAAAAGAAACTCCTGGGGTTCTGCCCTTACTTCCCCTCCTCCTTTGCTCCTGCCCATCCCCACTGCTCCCATGTCTGGGTGTCTGAGACTTCTGGTCCAGGTATTCTCAGAGGTTAAATCAGAGCAAGACAAAAGTGGTATGGTTGTGAGCCACTGAGAGAAATAGTGAGAACTAACTAACCTCAGACAAGTAGCTTCTCACTTTTATCCCTCTAAACCCCCAGGGTTGGTGAATTATAGTCTATGCATGTTTCTTCCTACAGCTGCTTCTCCCATGGGTGCAAAGTGTAAAGATCTGATATAAGGAATTACTTAATAGGTTGTCTTTTCCAGGAGTCTGGCCTCTTCACCTTAGATGTCTCTCTCTCTCTCTCTCTCTCTCTCTCTCTC
>NW_007787763.1:0-2435 GCF_000696425.1 Galeopterus variegatus
TTACACAGGAAGATACCTTGTAAATTCCAGTCAGCAAATAATTACCTTCTGATTTTAATTAGATAAACTATCCCCAAGAAAATTAAGAACTGATATATACTAAATAAAATCTAATTGTTGTCCTAGTACTGATTTTTAACAACATAACACATAAATGTGTCTGTTCACTGAGGACAAATCTCCAGATGTATGTATGACTACAGCTTCTTACTTCAAATTTTAACATAGATTTACTTGGTTTGAAGGAACTGTGTTATGGATCTTGTGGATCAGAGAAGTAGTGTTTCTCCCTGCACTCCAAAGCAACATTTTCATCACCTACAGTAGCATTCAGTAAAATAATTTACATGGATGTAATGACCTTGTCATTTGTAATAGGTTTGCAGTAATGATATCAAGATAACTCATTTTGATAATGTGACATTAATTCTAGCACTTTAGAGTCTGTGATTAGCCAATGGAACGACTATCTAGAGAGGAAAAACCAGTTGGAGCAGTGGATGGAATCAGTGGATCAAACAGTGGAACATCCCTTACAAGTGCAGCCAGGTCTGAAAGAGAAGTTTTCCCTGTTGGACCACTTTCAGTCTATTGTGTCTGAGGCAGAAGATCATGCCGGAGCCCTTCACCTCCTAACTGCAAAGTCCAGGGAGCTCTATGAGAAGACTGGGGACGAGTCTTTCAAGGAAATAGTTCAAGAGGAGCTGAAGACACAGTTTAATGATATAACAACTGTTGCCAAGGTCAGTGCTTTGTATCAAAGAAAAAGCTTCAAGGCTCAGGTAAAGAATATACTGTGGGTTAAATTATTGGAGAATTGGCTGCTCTAAATCTACTTGTACGTTTGGTGACTAGATATTACATAAAGATCATTTCTCACCTGTGAATGCTCATGTAGTTTTCTCTTTCTGCAATTTTGGGATTATTCTTTATTCCATATCTTTCACCTTTCTCCACTTTGTTAGTCAACTCACCTAACTTCTTTGTAAAATTGTGTGAGCATCAATTGTCAGTGTTTAAAGACCTTTTTCTTTTTATACACTTATATTTGTTATATTAAATACAAGTGTATTTGCCTCCCAGATTTCAATTTTGTACAAAGTATGGTGTTCATTTCTCATCTTAGTAAAAACTGCATTTTTCTATTCTCCCAAGTATAGCCTTCTTTATGTAATATCAAAAAAACCTTTTCGGGCCAGCCCCGTGGCGCACTCGGGAGAGTGCGGCGCTGGGAGCGCCGCGACGCTCCCGCCACAGGTTCGGATCCTATATAGGACTGGCTGGTGTGCTCACTGATTGAGCGTGGTGTGGGCAACACCACACCAAGTGTTGTGATCCCCTTACCGGTCACAAAAAGACAAAAAAAAACCCTTTTCAATTCCATATGTGAATCTTTATTTTGCTCCATCATTTTTCTTTTGGATATTTGTGGTGGGCAACACCACACCAAGTGTTGTGATCCCCTTACCGGTCACAAAAATACAAAAAAAAAACCTTTTCAATTCCATATGTGAATCTTTATTTTGCTCCATCATTTTTCTTTTGGATATTTGTGAACATTATAGAAATTGAGAGAGAATTTTGTTTGCTTTCTTTCTTTGGTTTGCTTTTTGGGAACTCTCATTGTCTAAATGATATTACAATTATTAACATTCGTGTTTGTTTATCTTCATTTTTATCTCAGCAATGATTAAGAGCTACAACTCTGGAGTCAAAAAGACCTAAGTTTGAGTTCTGGCTTTGACACTTTTTGCATGTGTGACTTTGGGCACATTACTTAACCTCTGTAAGCTTGAGTGTCGGTTCCTGTAAAATGGTGATAAGGATCGTATGTACGTCACAGGGCTCTTGTGAGGATCAAATGGCCAAACACATTTCAGGTGCTGAGCAGAATGCTGCACACCAAGTTAACACAGATAATTGCTTGAATAATGACAATAGTCATTACAATAATTATTATTAAGTGGGTTGTTAGTGAGGGATGTTAGCCAGCATTCATTAAGCATAGATCTTTCTGCTGAGCTAGTCAATAGCAAACTTATAGAAAAAGTGGTTGCTCCTCAGTCTTTCAATGTAATTAAGATGTGATAGTTTCTTTTAAAGATATTAAACTCAGAGAAAATTCAAGATTAAGAATGAAATCCTTTGAGATACATTAAGAGACCTAAATCAGGCCTATTGTCTTATCTGATTTCATGTTCTCAGTGACGACTACTGTTAATGTAGCTTTTTCTTTGTTTATTAGGAGAAAATGAGGAAAGCAGAAGAGATTGTGAAAGACCATCTAATGTACTTAGATGCAGTCCAGGAATTCACAGATTGGCTCCATTCAGCAAAGGAAGAACTTCACCGGTGGTCAGATATGTCTGGAGACTCATCAGCCATGCAGAAAAAGTTGTTGAAAATTAAGGTCAGTCACTGGCTGAGCGAGGCGC
>NW_007787764.1:0-2435 GCF_000696425.1 Galeopterus variegatus
TGAGGTGGCAGGGATGGGTGTCAGGAAGATGCAGCTGCAGGATGGGTGTGTATTAGATCACTGGATTTCAGACTTCTCTGACCACTGTTCACAGTGAGAAATATATCTCAAGTCTCAACCACGACACACACGACACATTTATATACCGATGCGTAACACTGAAGGAAAAGTTTTGTAAAATTAATGTTCACCCTCACTGCATATGACACACTTGGATATTCTTCTGTTCTATTTATTTTTTAAAGAAAAATGCTGGTTTTGACCCACTAAATTGATGTCACAACCCAGTACTGGGTCACAACCCACAGGGTGAAAAATGCAGAGTGAGATCCTAGCTGCATCTCTTGACCTCGGCTGTGACAGCCACCCTGACCAGACTTGGAACAGCTCCAAACACAGGTGAGCAGCCTTGGGCTGGCCCTGCAGAGGCTGCCCATCACAGCACTGTCTAGACACCACACTCCAGGTTTTTCACAGAGCCAGCAGGTGACAAGCTCCTAATGGCGGTCTACCTGGTGGGGCTCTGCTCTCTCTGTGGAGTCTCCTTTCACTGCCTTGGTTGGTCATGCCACAAAATGGCCATGGTCACAGATGCTGGCTCAGAAAGGCCGAAGTCTAAAAGCGCTCTAGACACCCAAGAGGAAGATGCCAGCTCAGTGTCAGGGGTCACAGGCTGCACCTCTCATCCTTCTTGATGAGGCTCCTCACAGAGTCAGATGGGACCTCATGGGCCTAGTGGGGCTTGGCAATGCCACTCACCCTTGCAGGGGCACAGGTAACTGACAGAAGCAGAACAAACGTGGAGTTCCTGCCTGCCAATGTCCCAATGATGGAAGCATCTACCAGCCAGAGGACAGGTGACAAATACATTTAAGGAACATTCTGGGGGCAAGTCAGTCTTGGAGCCCATCTCCTTTTAGATTTTAGCCCTGAACTGGAAGTTACTGAAAACCGGACCCTCAGAAATAGTGAAATCAAAATCCCTGCATTTAAACCAGGTGTTTTGTCCCTCTGAGGGCCTCAGGCTCTGCTGACAACTATAGAGCACACTGTTCTAATGAGAGTTCTATCTGATTCTCAACCCTCTGCAAAAGAAAAGAAATGGGTGGCGGTGGTTGTTGGTTTTTAAAGACAGATGACTAGATAACAGGAAAGTGAAGGCTATAAGGAAACAACGAGTAGAAACACAGTCACATTATTGTCCAGTTCCATAGGGAATGCTTGTAACGATGACCACTTCAGTGAGAAAAGCAGATTTTTTAAAAGGCCTTAGGGGATTGTGGGCCACATTTTTAGCGAGAATTCCCTTCAAAATGGTTAAAATAGTGTTTTGGCAACTTAAGTTCCACTTTTCAGAAAAAGTTCTTCACGGGAACCTCAGTGATTCTGGATAAATAAGATGTGGTTGAGCTGCTCCTGTTGGGGCCAGCTGAACCCCTCATGGGACCATATAGATGGAGGAATGGCTGTGATCGCAGGTTCACGGGCTAAGTCCTCCCTGCCCAGCTCCAGTCTGCCTCACAGCCAAAAATGCCTGTTATGTTGGCCTCCTTTGTCCACCAGTGTGAATTTGCGGATAAATCCTGTCCAATCTCAAAGCCTGCTGACACTGCAGACAGGTCGTGGAGAGAGGACTCTCAGCTGAACACTACCTGGGGTTGGCAGGCCTGAGCCACTCTGCCTTTGGGCTGGGGGACACAGTTAGGGAGCAGTCGGGAGTAGGCTTGAAGGCAGATTCCACCCTCTTCACTGCTTTGCCCGAGAGGGAAGCCCACTCACCAAGTCAGCGCCAGATTGCTGTTTCTTTGGTAGCCTGTCCCCTCCTGGCTCTTGTCTACTTGGGCCTCAGATCTGCTTCTGTGAGTCACCCTGGGTGACTGCAGGTGCTCCAATCAGTGACAGGACTTCAGAGAAATGGCAGGTATTTCTGAGACAAGAATGATTAATTCCATAGCACCTGAGAAAGCAAGCATGAAGGGGGATTGGAGATCTGTCATATCACCAGGAGGTTTCTGTCAACAGCAGTTACTGTGCATTATGCATGTGTAATACATTACACATCCTCTTGTTGATATTTGCAAATGTTATTTGATTACAAAATGATGAAACTGTTTCTCCTGATGTGGGGGGAGAATAACAATAAATAATAAAAACATCAAATAATATCAAAGGTCTTTGAAAAGATTTCAGAGGGTTTACAAGACCACTCTGTGATATGTCCCCAAGGCCAGAAATGGGGTAGGGATTCATCAAAGTGATGGTCTCAAGAAACTGCCTAAAGGAATTCTTAATTCAGAGGAGATATAATGTGAGGGGTAGATAAAAACCTCCCAAGTGAAAGCATTCTAACTGGTGGGAATGAGATTCTGGCAATAAAATCACAAGTGATTTTAACAGGGAGAAAGGGGGCTGGACAGCCAAAGAGGACAGCTGAC
>NW_007787765.1:0-2434 GCF_000696425.1 Galeopterus variegatus
TTTATTTATTTTTCTTGCCTGATTGCTCTGGCTAGTACTTCCAATACTATGTTACATGACAGTGGTGAGAGTGGGCATTGTTGTATTGCTCCTGTTCTCAAGGGGGAAAAAAGCTTTCAGCTTTTGCCCATTCAGGAAGGTATTGGTGATTGGTTTGTTGTATATGGCTTTTATTGCATTGAGACAATTTCCTTCTATACCTGATTTGCTAAATGTCTTTATGATGATGGAATGTTGAATTTTGTTGAAAGATTTTTCTGCATGTACTGAGATAATTCTATGGTTTTTGTTATTGATTTTGTTGATATAGTGTAACACATTGATTGGCTTGCATATGTTGAACCATCCTTGCATGTCTGGGATGAGTCCCACTTGATTTCAGTGTATAATTTTTTTGATGTGTTCCTGTATTCTGATTGCTAATATTGCTGATATTTGTTTTGAGAATTTTTGTGTCTATTTTCATCAAGGATTTTGGCCTGTAGTTTTATTTTTTTGTTATATCTTTTTATGGTTTTGGTATCAGGGTGATGCTGGCCTCATAGAATGAGTTTGGGAGAATAGCTTGTGTTTCAATTTTTTGGAATAGTTTAAAGAGAATTGGTATTAATTCCTCTTTTCTTTAAAGGTTTGATAGAATTCAGCCTTAAAGCCATCCAGTTCTGGCCTTTTCTTTGTTGGAAGATTGCTGATTACTACTTCAATGTCATTGGTTGTTACTGGTCTGTTCAGTTTTTCTATTTCTTCTTTGTTCTGATTGGGTTGCTCTTATGTGTCCAGAAATTAATCCATTTCCTCCATGTTTTCATATTTGTTGGCGTACAGTCATTTATAATAGTCTTTAATGATTCTTCATATTCCTGTGTATAGTGGATTGAATTATGTCCCCCCAAAACTCACTGAATCTTGAATTGTGTTTGCCAAATTTTATATATTAGAAACTTAGCCCCCACTATGACTGTTAAGAGGGTGGGAAATCTTCTTATGGTAACTGAAAGGTGGAGCCTTGAGGAGGTGATTGGATTGTAGAATCATGCCATAGGGAATGGATTAAAAATGGAGGTCAGAGGTGTGGTTCTGAGGGCTTTAAAAGAAGAGGAGAGTCTGTTTCTCTCTCTCTCAAATTTTGGCATGAAGAGCTCCATTTACCTGCTCTGCAGTGAAACTGGGGAGAACTACAAAAACTAAACATTTAAAGCCTCTGGAAATGGTCTTAAGAACAAACAAAGAAGAAACACCTATTCAAGAAAATCTATGAAAATTCAGTATGGAAGACAGGAAACCTGTGGTACATGACCCCAAGCCACTGTTCCTTCCTTCCTCCCTCCCAGCTCAGCAAGGCAGAGACTCCTCTGCAAACTGCTGCAGCCAAGTACACAGGGCTCCCCTCCCCCCAGCTCCTAGCCAGAGGGCAGCACGTCAGCATTTCTCATCCAGCTTTTCTCATTCAGCTCCCAGGGCCTGAAGCTGAGGCTATGATGTTGAGAGGTGGGGACTCCCCTCTTCCACCCAGTCCCACTTATGGAATGAAGGCTCTACTTTGGCCATGGGTCCCTGAGAATAGGAAGGGAAGAAATTAGCCCCTCCTAGTCAGTGGGGCTATGTTTCCACCCCAGGAGAGGAAAGCTAAGAAGAACTCACACTACTAATCTCTACTGAGCACTGAGCTCCTACAGTGGGAGTTTCAAAGAGAAGTCTGCCATGGCTTAGTTCTCACCCCCAGATCCAGAGCCCTGGCACAGAAATTTATTTAGCCTATGGGATAAGCAGACCATAAAAAAGATAAACTCTTAATCTCTGATCTTAATTATTTCTTTCCGTCTACTACTTTTAGTATTAGACTGTTTCTGTTTTTCTAATTCTTTGAGGTATAGCATTAGGTCGTTTATTTGAAGACTTTCTATTCTTTTGATGTAAGCATTTATTACAATGAACTTCCTTCTTAGACATGCTTTTGCAATATACCACAGGTTTTGGTATGATGTATCTTTATTTTTGTTAGTTTCAAGAAATTTTTTGATGTACTGTTTAATTTCTTCTTGGACCCATAGGTCATTCAGGAGCCTGTTGTTTAGTTGCCATGAATTTTTATAGTTTCCAGAGTTTTACTTGTTATTGATTTCCATTTTTAATCCACTGTGGTCTGAAAAGATACTTGAAACAATGTCAAGTTTTTAAAATTTTCTGAGACTGATTTATGATCTAACATGTGGTTTATACTGGAGAATGTTCCATGTGCTTATGAGAAGAATGTATGCTCTGCAGTTGTTGGATGAAATGTTTTCTAGGTATCTTCTAGGTCCAGTTGTTCTAAGGTGTAGTTCAAATCCTGTTTCTTTGTTACCTGGAAGATCTGTCCAATGCTGAGTGTTCTGGTCACCCACTAGTATTGTATTAAGGTCAATCTCTTTCTTTAGGTCTAAGAGTGTTTGCT
>NW_007787766.1:0-2434 GCF_000696425.1 Galeopterus variegatus
CCTATTCAACCATATATAAATACGATGAGGCTGATTACACTGGATAAAAACAAAGCATAACGCTCTGCGTGTTCTGTTACTCTAGGGAGCGCTCATTACATGCTGCCCTGTATTCATATTGGTTTATTGTATATCTGTTTCTAGGTGGACTGTCAATTACTTGAGGGCAAGGACTATACTTTATTCATCTTTTGATTGTCCCCATGTTAAAGAAAATATTATTCTGACACTAATTAAAACCATAAGGAAGACTTTATTCAGGACTATTAACGTAGGTGTCAAGATTATCCCAATAGGGAGAAAGATAGGGCTCAACTCTGAATACAAGGACAAGTGGGGATTTATAACCAATGAGCATAGTGAGGGGTCAGTGGGTGGAAAATTACTAAGAGGGGGATATCAGGGTAGGGGGATTCCTGCTAAACTGACATAATAGGATTCTTGCTGAAGATAGCCCAAAGGCTTAGGCATCAAAGATGGGGATGAGGAACTTGATCAGATATCAAGGGTAGGGGAATTCTCTCTAAACTGACTTAGCAGGATTCTCGCTACAACTGGACTGGGCAGGCTGAAGACAGGGCCCAAGGACAAGACCTCCTTGAAAGAGGGCTCAGAGGAGCCTAATTAAAGTTTGGTCAAGGAGAGAGTCTATGTCACCCACAAGCCCTAGAACTGCCTGTTCAGTGTATTAAAACTGGAAAACATGTCGTGGTGTTAGGGATGGGGGGTGTTCTGTGACCCATGTGCAGTCTGTCTTCAGACCAGAAAGTCATTAGTGACTTTGTGAACCCATAGCCAAGGGAGTGCTCAACGAGGAGGTGGCCCGTGTGTCAGCACAGGCAGAGGAAGGGGCTTTTGGGAACATGTCTCCAATCAGAAACATTTGCCACAAATTTGACTATTCACTTTATTTACATTTTGGTAAAAAATGTAAGTTTGGGGCTTTGGGTTTATTTTATTTTATTTTATTATGGCTGGCCAGTATGGGGACTTAGTTTTAATTTAAGGACATTAGCCCTTAAAGAAAAATCTATTTTCCCTTGGTAGTTTTCAAACTTCTCAGACCCTTTTAATTTTGGTTTGGTTTGGTTTAAAGGCAAATACTCTTAACAGAAACAAGCACCTTCAGGATTAAATGATTAAAAGTATCTCAGATTAAAAGAATTTTATAGAGGGATATAAATGGAGAGGGAAGAATGGACTATAATAATACCATGAATTGAACTAGGCAAATATATTATTTTCTATATTCAAACTTGAAAAAGTGCCTCTAATGAGCCACAGTAGTGCCATTTATCTGCCTTCAGATAATACTTCAGATCTTGAAGTATTAAGAATAGAAGAAATTGAATTAAGATGGATTATATGGAGCAGGGCCTGGTTATGAAAAAGTGAATGAGATATCCCAGCCCTGGGGCCTGGCAGCCATGGCTGATTTGGCTGGTTAGCTTGGAAAAGGATTAATAATAGTGCTCAGGAATTTGTTTAGCAGAAAACAGGAACTTAGGAGAAATTGGTAAAGTTCCTCTTTGAGTTAGACCCTAGGGACTACAAGGAAAGAGATTTTGAAGCTTGATCTGAAATAGAAATGTGTTAAAGTGTAAGTAAATGAAAAATTTGGTGGATTGAAAATCCAAGTTTCAATATTCTTTTTGTTGTTCTATCACACAAGGTTAAATTGTTTGCCTGTATTTGGGGACAATAAGTAGTGTAATCAGAATGCTCTTAAGCTGTTAGTTCCCACAATACACACCCACAAGGCAATTCAAAAAGGTCCACAGTATACTGCGGTTTTTATGAGCTGAAACCAGCAATCCTGCCTCCCACTGAAGTCTGCAATTGCACAGGGAGGCTTCATCGGGAAAGTGTAACGTGTCTGAGTGGCCAGTGGAATAGTCAGAGGAGAGTCCTAGTGTCTACTAAGACCACAGGTTTCTCCTCTTTTCCCTATCCCCTGTCTCTGTGCTGGAGTTATTGGTCAGCCCTGAAATTTTATTATGTATAAATAAGGACATGAAGTGACTGTTTATTTCACTGGCAGAACTGAGACTTTTGAAAGCCAGAGGACTGTTTTGTTACCAGCCAAAGTAAAGTGTTCAGAATATAATACGCTGCTCAGGGCAGTGAGGTTAACTTATTTAGGGGGCTGTGTGGGCTGTACCAGAAGGATCATGATCTGTACTTATACAAACATGATTTATCTTTTGCTTTTTATAGTCCATTTATTTCCCACCTACCTTCTTCACCCCATAGTGCCCTGGTGAAATCATAATTCTCTGTAAGATGACATTTTGTCGCCATGGAAATGATAGCATTGAATCTGGAATTTTATGAATGCACTATCCCATTTAGTAGTCTGGGTGAAGAGGTAAAAAATGAACTTGACAATGACTCACAAGGTTGATTTCACCTTAACTCTTTTTTTTTTTTTTTT
>NW_007787767.1:0-2434 GCF_000696425.1 Galeopterus variegatus
AATTTTATTTTAACTATTGATTTTGGGATTTACAAATTGCTAACCTCTACTTGAATTCCAAGACACTACATCTCTGCTTTCAATCATCTCAGTCACTGGATTTGGATTAAGGAGATTCTGAATCGTGAGTGCTCAGATGCCTAGCAACACAAATAAATATCTTCTCTTAAAGAAGTTATTGGCGTCAGGCCGGCCCGGTGGCGCACTGCTACAGTGTGCCGCTTGGGAATGCGGCGGCGCTCCCGCCGAGGGTTCGGATCCCACATACAGACCGGTTCCCGCTCACTGGCTGAGCGAGGTGCGGGCGCGGCGCCGAGGTTTGCGATCCCATTGCCAGTCCCCGGTCCGGTACAGGCGCGACACTGAGGGTTGCGATCTGTTGCCGGACACGAAAAAAGACAAAAAGGAAAAAAAAAAAAATAAGTTATTGGTGTCAAATGATTTCTACCATTTTTTCCCAAATGTAATGTTTACCATACAATAAAAAACAACTAGGCACATGAGAAAAAAGACAATACAAACTGACAGAGGAAAAAATATAGAATAAATCATATGCATTAGGATTTCAGATACTGGAGTTATTAGACATACATTTCAATATATTTTTATGTTCAAGAAAATAAAGACAAGATTGACAACTGGAAACTTTTTAAAATAACAAATGAAATTAGAAAAAGAACCAAATGAAAATTTTATAGTAGAAAATTATAATACATGAAATTAAGAATACAATGAATGTTTTCTAAGAAGATTAGACACAGCTGAAAGGAGAATTTGTACATCAGAAGGTAGATATTAGAATATTGGTCAGAAGAAATAGCCAAAATAAAGTATATAAAAGAAGATAAAAAGATAGAAAATCCAGAATTGAATATAAAAAACATTAAAGATTGTGTAAACCTAACAGATGTTATAATCAGTGTCAGAAGGAGAAAAAGAATATGGCAGAAGTAATATCTGAAGAGATCATGGTTGAAAAGTTTTAGAACTGATGGAGATTATTAAGTCCAAGAGTCAAGAAGTCCTATAAACCCCTAGTAGAATATATAAAAAAATAATTCCAACCTAGGCATACCACACTAAAACTGCTAAGAAAAATTAGAGAGAAAAAAATAAAGCACCTAATGAACAAGATTATGTTTAAATGAGCAGTAATTAGACTAATGGCTGACTTCTCAACAAAAATATTGGAAGCCTCAGACAAAAGGATATCTTTAGTTTACTAAAACAAACACCCAACAACTTCCAATCTAGAACCATTACCCAATGAAAATATTCTTTTATTTAATTGTTTATTTATCTTTTGGTGGCTGGCCAGTTTGGGAATCCAAACCCTTGACCTTGGTGTTCTCTCTAACCAACTGAGCTAACTGGCCAGCCCCCTAAAATATTCTTTAAAAATAAAATGTAGATAGTTTTAAACAAATAAAAACAAATAGAATTCATTATCATCCAGAGAAATCAATTACTGCAGGAAGTTTTGCAAGCAGAAATAAAAAAAGTGTCCCAGTGGAACAAAAGAGATGTAGGAGAGACTAAAGATAAACAAAATGTTAAATATATGGTTGAATCTTAGTGAATATTCACAAAAAATAATACTGATGATATCTCGCACAATATTTTTTAAAGAAATGAAGAAGCACAAGAATGACATTTAAGTTGGGTCACCGTGGGGAGTTGCAAATGAAGTTAAATTACTCAAAATTCCTCAGCTGTTTAGGGAGACAACAACGATATTAATAAAGTAAGACTTTGATAGGTTAGTATCCTGATTATTATGGCTATGGAACAAACCATCCCACAAGTTAGTGAAATGAAACAACCATTTTATTATGCTCACAAATTCTGTGAATGAGGAATTCTAACTCATCTCTCTTCCAAGTGAGGTCATCTGGGGCCCTTTTTGAGATGTCTCACTTGCATGTCTAGCAAATTGGTACTGACTGTTGGCTGGAGGTCAGCTAGTGCTGTGGACCAGGGAGAATAGTTCCTCTCCATCTAGGCTTCTCCATGGGCTGCTTGGACTTCATCAAAATCTGGCATCTGAGTTCAAGAGAAAGTCTCCCAAGAGATGAAGGCAGACGTACATAACACTTTTACCACCTAGCCTCAGAAGTCACATAGCATCATTTCCACAGACTGTATTAATTGAGATGGTCATGAAAGCCTGCCCATGTTCAGGGGGATAAGACGTGGACTCTATCTCCTGTTAAGGGATTAGCAAGGTTCTAGCAGAACATGTGGGATTGGAAGATATTGAGCCCATTTGGCGATATTTAATCTGCCATAGTCAAGAATGCATGTTTTAATCTCTATAATAATAATTATCTAGAAGAAGAATAAAAGAGTGGATATAATTCAGCAGCTTGGAAGTTTTAGTCTATTTAAAAACAAACAAGGAAAAAAATATAGACCAGCCAGAAAAACTTGAAGG
>NW_007787768.1:0-2434 GCF_000696425.1 Galeopterus variegatus
GTGGCAACTTGTGAATTGTTTTGAAAAGTACATAGGAGGACCACACAGCAGGGCTACCCCAGGAACATGTCCCCAGTGCAGAATGGGGAGTATTTAGAATATGGTACTGGTTTTATATAGCATATTTTCCTTCTATTTCTTTTTATTCTCAGTGTCTCCCCATTTTACAGAGGGGTAAACTGAGACATGTCAGAGCAGTAAGACTTGCACAGAATCACAGGGGGTGTGCAGCCAGCCCAAGGTAGAAGTTTTCTCACCTCGCCCAACATTCCTTCTGTGACATCAACTCCTCATTACAAAGGAGTGTAAGAGGCTGCTGAACATCTTTCATGACCACGTGGGCCCTGTCAGAGGTGCTGAGAGGAAGCCCTGGGCCCACCATGCCTGCCCTGGCTCTGCACTCTAGATCTATTACATCCATGATCTCTTCTTCCTCCATTTCAATGAAACACGAGGGAGCCAAGTGAGAGGCTTAAAGAAGGTGAAAACTCAGGACGTACTGCCTCCTGGAGTGTGACTCCTTAGCAAGAGGGTTTGGGCAAGGTTTGAGCCTAACACAGAAAGGTGGCCTCATCAGGAAACCAAGGTGCCTTCGCCTTCCTGTGGAATTGCTGAGCATTAGAATTGAGTTAAATCAACAAAATCTTGTAGGTGACACTAAGACTTAATAGTGTGAGCATTTGATCATTCATGTACATTTATTTGGCAAATAAATTCTTTCTTCCTAATGTGATTATTGGGATAAATAAGATTCAAAGATTATATTTTTAAATGTAGCCTACATAGGTGGGTCTGAGTGCAGTGGTGTTTACAACTAATTCATCACAATCAGTTACAGATTTCTTTGTTACTTCTCCACTCCCACTGCTTCACTTGATTCAAAAAAGGAAAAAAGAAAAAAATATATAGATTGTCCTTTTAGACATAAACAGTTAACAAGCCAATTTTAAAACAACCTTCTTTATAAGCTTTTAAAAGAACTTTCTACAGTCAGCTCAGTTGGTTAGAGCGTACTGTTGGTAACACCAAGGTCAAAGGCTCAGATCTTTGTACCAGCCAGCCGTTAAAATTAAAATAAAATAAAAGAACTCTAATTCAGTCGAATGGGAGATATGTTAACAAAGCCAAGTTTACTATATGCACTTTGAAAAGAAAGACCCTTATTTTTAAAGGATTCTTATTTGAACTTATTCATTCATCCTGGCCTTTCCCTAACTTACTTGGAATTAGTTAAGAATTTCTGCCTAAAATACAAGTACAGGATCGTATAAATGAGGTTTATCAGTATTTTGATTAATAACTGTATTAATTATTTTTTTTATTAAGATAGGGCTGAAAATTTCATCAACTACTAGAAAAAGAGTCTTGTGTCCTATATGGGAGACAAAAACAGATGAATTTATATCTCACTAAGCTAGCCTTCCTTCTGAGAGGGGACATGAAGTATTAATCTGATCTTAGAACTTGCTTCTGATTAATTATGCATGCTCCAAGTTAGCATAGAGTGCTGCCATCCTCATAATCAAACGCACAGTAACAGTTATTTCTTCTTGGACCAGGCTGCCTTGCAAGGCGGCATTTCCTTGACATCTCAGTTGTTCAGAAAGAGGCTGATGAGGATGTCCTAGAGGAGGATATGTGCATGGTTTGGGGGCCGACCTTAATGATCTTTAATATGACTTCCCGCTCCGAAAGGCTGGGATCCTGAAAGGCTGAGAGATGTGGGGTGAAGGTTAATTGAATGACTGGGAGTTCTTATATAACATGCTCCCATGATCTGTTTTCAAGGAACTTCACTTCACTGATGTGGAGGGTTTCTGTTAAGGAATAGTGAGGAAACAGTGGCTACTTAGGTTGAGACCTAAGTATAAAGGGCCTGAAGAGCCAGGGAAGTGGCTTTAGACTCAGTCAGGTACAGGGGATCCCAATGACATAAAAAAAAAAAGAAATCTTATTAAAGATTCTCCTGGGGAAGAAAAAAATCAGCCTGGCAAAGACCCTGGGCTGATTGAAATGGGAAGAAGCCTGTGGCAGGAAGTACCATTGAGCTCTTGCAAATCCTTCCAGGTACCCAGTGATGCGGCCCCAGTAAAGAGCGTGCCTGTGAAGTAGAGAGGAGGGAACTGATGGGAGAAACAAACTTGTGAACCAAGGGCTCAGGAAGCCTGGTGATTTCAAGCAGGGAGACTCTAAGATAGTGGGTAGACTATCAAAAATAGGCTTAATGGGAAGAGAAACTGGTTTGTAGACATGGGATGATGGTTTTGATTTTAAACAAGTTTCATTTTATGGAACTGTGAGGTGTCAGTGGAGATATTGAAAATTGCCTCTGGATTGAAAAGTGGTCAGGGTTGGGAGTTTAGACTTAGGAGAGATCAGCAGAGGGGTGATAGTCCATTGTGTGTGCAGTTGTAACCACCAGGCATGGTTTTAA
>NW_007787769.1:0-2434 GCF_000696425.1 Galeopterus variegatus
AAAATTATTGAATTGTGCACTTAAAATACATGGATTTTATGGTATGTCAATAATTCAACAAAGGTGCACAAAATATAAAATAAAAATACGGTCCATGGAAAACATAAATTAAAAGCGAAATAGACTAGCCAGGAGGAAAGACGATGGGATACAGATGCACAAGCCACCAGGCCCCACACGAATGTCTCTGCAAATCTGCTTCTGTGTTTCTTGTAGCCAAAGTGAGCAGCAGGGTGCTGCCCGTGAGAGGGGCGCACTGAGCGCCGTGAGAAGTGCACAGCTCTTCCCAGCCCCGAACTGCGAGAGGATTTTCTCAGGGATCGCCTCAGCCCGGGCTAGAGAAGACGTATGAGTAGTGTCCTCATCAAGATCCTACGACAGAAGCAATAGTGGGCTTCATAACATAGTTCCATTCATGTTCCTTGATAAAGGCTATGATTATGATGCCAGAAGAGCCCAGAGAGAGCAGTGCTGCTGAGCGTGGGAACAGGCGGCCCGAGTGTGCGTTCCGATTGCCCAGCTTGGTTCAGAAGCAGATCCTAGAATATCGCACCTGGATGGAGTGCACAGAGACATTTGGAAAAATCCTCCATGAATATAATTTCTCTCAATGGGTTATTTTTTGTGAGATGATAACAATTATGGTACAGGCGTTTTTCCCCAGGCAAGGAAAGGCCTGGAGTGCAGGCGTCCTCTGTTGCTCATTGAGGGCACATGCCTCTGAAGACCTGCAGGATCTTACACAATTCCTGACGAATTCGCGTGACTCCATATGCAAAGTAGGAGTCACATGAATTCACGTTCTGTTTATTTAGTGAGACTTCAGTGTTTGGGGGGGTTGTTGTTTTTTAATCTTCATGCTTTTTAAAGTTCACATA
This sequence comes from Galeopterus variegatus, assembly GCF_000696425.1. Lineage (NCBI taxonomy): Eukaryota > Metazoa > Chordata > Mammalia > Dermoptera > Cynocephalidae > Galeopterus > Galeopterus variegatus. Next base: position 879 of record NW_007787769.1, read on the forward strand.
ATTCAAATCTGTGTTAAATGGGACCTGTCCTTTCATGATTAAGGAGCAGAAAATTATTGTGGTGATGGTGGCACAACTCTAAATTTATTTAAAATTATTGAATTGTGCACTTAAAATACATGGATTTTATGATATGTCAATAATTCAATAAAGGTGCACAAAATATAAAATAAAAATATGGTCCATGGAAAACATAAATTAAAAGCGAAATAGACTAGCCAGGAGGAAAGACGATGGGATACAGATGCACAAGCCACCAGGCCCCACACGAATGTCTCTGCAAATCTGCTTCTGTGTTTCTTGTAGCCAAAGTGAGCAGCAGGGTGCTGCCCGTGAGAGGGGCGCACTGAGCGCCATGAGAAGTGCACAGCTCTTCCCAGCCCTGAACTGTGAGAGGATTTTCTCAGGGATCGCCTCAGCCCGGGCTAGAGAAGACGTATGAGTAGTGTCCTCATCAAGATCCTACGACAGAAGCAATAGTGGGCTTCATAACATAGTTCCATTCATGTTCCTTGATAAAGGCTATGATTATGATGCCAGAAGAGCCCAGAGAGAGCAGTGCTGCTGAGCGTGGGAAAAGGTGGCCCGAGTGTGCGTTCCGATTGCCCAGCTTGGTTCAGAAGCAGATCCTAGAATATCGCACCTGGATGGAGTGCACAGAGACATTTGGAAAAATCCTCCATGAATATAATTTCTCTCAATGGGTTATTTTTTGTGAGATGATAACAATTATGGTACAGGCGTTTTTCCCCAGGCAAGGAAAGGCCTGGAGTGCAGGCGTCCTCTGTCGCTCATTGAGGGCACATGCCTCTGAAGACCTGCAGGATCTTACACAATTCCTGACGAATTCGCGTGACTCCATATGCAAAGTAGGAGTCACATGAATTCACGTTCTGTTTATTTAGTGAGACTTCAGTGTTTGGGGGGGTTGTTTTTTTAATCTTCATGCTTTTTAAAGTTCACATAATTCAAATCTGTGTTAAATGGGACCTGTCCTTTCATGATTAAGGAGCAGAAAATCCAGGTCCTTCTGTATCCAGGCTTGACTCATTCCCTCACAGATGTCCCTCTGCTCTGGCCACAGGGTGTGGTGGTTGTTGAGCTCCTGACCGATGTGGGGCAAGAGTCAGAGCCCATGCCCCAGCTCACGAGGAATCAGAAAGGAAGAGACGTGTGAGTTCACGCTGGTGCCGTGTTCCTGACTTTGCTAATCGCCGCTCACGCTTGGGCTCGTTGGAATTGCAGAAGGGGAGGGAGCCATTGCTGGGAATGATAAGGGAACTAATATCAGCAAACACTTTGGGCATTTACTATACAGTTAGCCCTTGGAGTTTATCACAAGTTAATCCTCACAGCCCTGTGAGGTCCCAGGGAGGGCGGATGAGCGTGAAGCACGTGATGGGGAGTCAGGCTGTGGGTCAGAGTGGGGCTCACACACGGCCTCGAGTAGCTGACAGATGGTGTAGATGGCAGGACCTGGTCCACCACGACAATGACAGCTCTGCAGAACAGATGGGAAAGGACATTCATGGGGAGCACTAAGACATGACCATATC
>NW_007787770.1:0-455 GCF_000696425.1 Galeopterus variegatus
TTTTTTATAGCAGAGTAGTATTCCATTGTGTAGATGTACCACAGTTTCTTTATCCACTCATTAGATGATGGACATTTGGGCTGGTTCCAGCTCTTAGCTATTGTATATAGACCTGCAATAAACACTGGAGTACAGATATCCCTTTGACGTGATGATTTCCATTCTTCCCAGCAGTGGGATCACTGGGCATATGGTAGATCTATCTGTAATTGTTTGAGGAACCTCCATACCATTTTCCATACAGCCTGCACCATTTTTCAGTCCCACCAACAGTGGACAAGGGTTCCTCTTTCTCTGCAACCTCTCCAGCACTTATTGTTCTCAATCTTTTGGATGTTAGCCATCATAACTGGAGTGAGATGGTATCTCAGTGTGGTTTTGATTTGCATTTGCTGGATGCTGAGTGATACTGAGCACTTTTTCATGGGTCTGTTGGCCATTTGTATATCTTCCTT
>NW_007787770.1:1455-2434 GCF_000696425.1 Galeopterus variegatus
TTGTTTCTTTTGCTGTGCAGAAGCTTTTTAGTTTGATATAATCCCATTCGTTTATTTTACCTTTTGTTGCCTGTGCTTTTTGGGTCCTATTCATGAAGTCTGTACCCACTCCTACTTCCTGGAGTGTTTCCCCTATGTTTTCTTTAAGGAATTTTATTGTTTCAAGATGTATATTTAATTCTTCAATCCATTTTGAGTTGATTTTGGTATATGGAGAAAGGTACGGGTCTAGTTTCATTCTCCAACATATGAGTATCCAGTTTTCCCAGCATGACTGTTGAAAAGGCAGTATCTTCTCCAGTAATTAGATTTGCTGCCTTTGTCAAAGATCAGATGGCTGTAGGTATATGGGTTGATTTCTGGGTCCTCTATTCTATTCCATGGATCTGTGTGTCTATTTTTATGCCAGTACCATGCTGTTTTGGTTATTATGGCTTTGTAATATATTTTAAAGTCAAGTAGTGTTATGCCTCCAGCTTTATTTATTTATTTATTTATTTATTTGCTCAGGGTTGCTTTGGCTACGTGTAGGCTTTTGTTGTTCCATATAAATGTTTGGATAGCTTTTTCCATCTAAGAGAAAAATGTCCTTGGAATTTTGATGGGGATTGCATTGAATCTGTAGATCACTTTGGGTAATATAGACATTTCCACAATGTTAATTCTTCCAATCCAAGAGCACGGGATATCTTTCCATCTTCTTGTGTCCTCCTTAATTTCTGTCAACAGTGGTTTGTAGTTCTCTTCATAGAGATTTTTCACACCCTTGGTAGGCTTTATTCCTAAGTATTTTATTTTTTGGTGGCTTCGTAAATGGGCTAGCTTTCTTGATTTCTTTTTCTGCATGTTCACTGTTGGAGTTGTAGAAATGGTACTCATTTTTGTGTGTTGATGTTGTACCCTGCAACTTTGCTGAAGTCGTTTATCAACTCTTGGAGTTATTTTATAGAAGCTCTAGGCTGTTCAATACATAGGATCA
>NW_007787771.1:0-2433 GCF_000696425.1 Galeopterus variegatus
AAATCAGATTCAAAAATAACTTCCAAATAAAATGAAATTAAAAAAAATACAAAAAACCCCCGCAAAAAATCCTTCCAGATGAAATAAAAATATGTGAAAAATTGAAAATAAAAGTCGTATAAGAAAATTAAAGAAACGACATATAAAATCTAGGGGCGAGAAACTGCCTCAGTCGAGACTAGAAATCACAAGTCTCTAAAATAAATAATAGAAATATCTAATTATATAAGTTTAAAAAAATATGACAAAAATAGTATGGTAATTTCCAAACACTTAAAATTAGAAAAGAAATATTAGCAATATAAAAGATAGGAAGAGAATTCATACCTATTATACAGGAAGAGGGTTTATAAGATTGATAGGAAGACAACAAAATCCAATTTTGAAAAAGGACAAAAGATATGAGAAGATGCTCCAACAGTAGCAGTAATGAAGAAAATAAAAATAATAATGGTATAATATTCTGGAAAAAACATAATTTCGCAATGAGGATATGGGGGAAAGGATACTTTCATACATTTTTGGTAGACATCTTTTAATATGTAAAAAATATTTAATCTGCTTAGAATGTATCCCATCTAAATAAAAGAAACAATATCTAAGGAAACACATCCTTAGACTTATAACAAACTTGTATAGTCATTCCTTGCTATCCTTGAGGGATCAGTTCCAGGACCTCCCAGGAATACCAAAATCCATAGATACTCAAGTCCCTGATATGAAATGGTGTAGTATTTGCGTATAACCTACACACATCCTTTCGTATATTTTAATTATCTGTATGTAACTTATAATAACTAATACAATGTAAATGCTATGCAAATAGTTATATACTGTATTGTTTAGGGAATAATAACAAGAAAATGTTTGTATATATTCAGTACAGATGTATCTTCCCTTCTGAATATTTTAGATGCACAGTTAGTTGAATTCTTGGATACAGAACACATGGATATGGAGGTCTGACTGTACATGCATTGTTTGTATATGTAGTCATGGAGAACTTGAGAAAGGAAGGATTAAGGTGGTTCAGGAAAAGGGAAAATAACAGTAATAAAAAACACGGACTGTATGACTGCATCTCTGCATATTTATGTAAAGTAGGAAATGCAAAGTAGTGATATATATATTATTTACAAATACCTACATATGTAGGTATACTATAAAAATATGCATGAGAAAGACAAATGCAAATTTGGGGATTATTTGGGGGAATAATGGATAGGTGGATGGTTGGTTGAATGGATGGACAGATTAGGTACATTGATTATCTTAAAAATGCATGTGTAGTTACAACTTGTAGTGAGGTGCACAAAAAAACAAATATTTTGTCATTTCAGCGTGAACATCTTTGGAGGAAATATAGTAATTTTTTCATTTATCTATTTTGCTATTGTAAAATAGCAAAATATTTAGGCTTCTCTCAAAAAATCCCACATTCTTTACTCTGTCAAAACTGTCAGAAATAGAATGTTTTCACGGAAAACTAAGCAATTCATGGGAAGGCTGAGGTTTAGGCTAACCCATTTTAGCTCTTTCAGAAAAGATGATATGTCAGATCACCTGTTGTTTGAAAACTGAAACTTTTCCCCTTTGCCTCTTAAGATTGTATAAGAGGAAACATTTAAATTGGAGCAGCGGGGTGTTGGTTGACTTTTAATGCAGAGGAAGATGGATGTTGGAAGATAATTTTAAAAACCAGCGTTTTTCCCCTCTGAATTTAGGAACTGTACATGCTGTATGTACTAAATTTAGAGAATATAGACATGCATAAAGAAGAAAAAAAATCATAATTGATTTTATCATTTGAATGTGATTTTAGGAAGAATACAAAAATGTAATGAGCTGTTAATTTCAACAGTTTGTAAAAGCAGATATGCTCACTGGGGTAAATTCGTAATAGACAGAAAAATATAAAGAAAAAATTAAACTCACCCATAATTCTACCACCTTAGATACTCAGGAATAATGATTATGTGTATTTCATTCTATCTTTTTAACTATCGGTATTTTATTATATTGCATATACTATTTCTTGTATGAACTTTCTTGAATATTTTTGCTTTTTGTACTTCTAAAATGTTACAATATGTTGGCTAAGTTTAAAAAGTCATTTTAATCATTTGTGTTTAATACATAATTACATTAGAAAGAACTGGTATCTTTATTCTGCATCCCAAGCCAGAAGCCTGATATGTCTTTCCATTTATTCCAGAATTTTGTGCTTTTCACTAAATTTTTTTCTTAATTAAAATTGTAAAATGAAGGACAATACTAAGAAGAAAATTAAAATAATCCATAGTACCACCACCAATGTTAACAGTTTATTCTACTTTCTTCTAATTACTTTGGGTATGCATATGCATTCATATACACATATATATATTTAAAAAATTAGTTCTACTAATACATTATCAGCACATTCCTATTTCA
>NW_007787772.1:0-692 GCF_000696425.1 Galeopterus variegatus
ACAGTCATCACCACCAGAATCACGTTGTCCGTCTTGTGAAAGTTGAGAATATTGATTGTGGGTTCCTAGAAATGGTTCTGGTGCCATGTAAGAGTTGGTGTGGATGAGGAGAGTGAAGCCTCTTTTATTGCCATGAGCCAAGTCAGCGCCTCATTTTGGAAGTGCAGTATCTTCTGGACGCATCCAGATAGTTCTTTGCTTCCTGTTTTAGGTATCAAGGAGAATGTCAACAATATTGGTGGAGGTTCTGGAATGATTTTGAGTAGAAAATGGCTGTCTGCCTGGTGTGTGCACGGAGGGTGTCCTTGAGGCTCTCTCAGGTTGAGGGCATCCCATACTCCAAGGGCTTCATTTGTTTGGCCTCATGGCAAGTACTTTGCTTCCATAGCCAGACGGACATCATGGACCATGTAGGACCGGCTATGACAGGCTGTGGTCACGGACCACTGGAAAGTGGTGAACTGGCTCGTAGTGGAGTGAACAGCAACTCAGTGCTAGGATAGGATGCCCATCATTAGGGGGCAGGCACTGAATTTTAATCATTTTAATAATAACGTCTTCCAAGAACCCCCATCTGCAATTTTAAAGTGTCAGCGAGGGCGAAAGGCGCCCCATCCCTCCTCTCCATAGCCTGTTTACTCACTGCAGATGTTTCTTATTCCAGTCTTACCACAGCTGCCAGACAACAGAAC
>NW_007787772.1:1415-2433 GCF_000696425.1 Galeopterus variegatus
GGGCTCCAAGCCCTTCCCTTCCCAGATGTCCAGGCCAGGGAGAAGCAGTTCTTGCTGAGCATGGATGTGCAGCAATACACTTCACAAAGACATGAGGTAATTACGGGCCAGAGCTCTGCATTTTGACAAACTCGTTGCTCTCTTCCCGGACTGAACATCTGGATGTGGCTGCTCCTCTTCAGCTTCTAGCTCCCTGAAGCTGCAGCCCTCAGGCCCTCCTCGATCCTCTCCTGTGCTTAACATGGGGACAAGCGTCTGGGGCAGCAGAGGTGGCAGCCCCCCTCTGTGCTGGGTATTTTTTACTTCAATGCAGGTGGTGGCATGGAGCAGCCACACCTGGAGGCAGCAGTAGCTGGGCTGGAACTGTGCTGTTTCACTCTGCAGCCCTGTCACTGTGGAGAAGTCTCTTCCTCAGTGTGATCTTAGGGCTCCTTGTTTATAATGCTGGGTACACCCAGTGATGGCCACCTCCTCCCAGGCTGGTTTGAGTGTGACCACAAGGTGCAGAGCAGGCTGGGAGCTACCAAGGACTGTGCAGAGAAAGCGGTGCTTTGAAGAAGTTGGCCTGGCAAGTGGTGCAAAAGGTCCTGGCTTTGGATACAGGACACCAGGGTGGTGAAACTGCTGATGGCACAAGCACGTGCCCTCGGCATGCCTGAGTTCACCTGACACTGGGGCAGCAGGTCCTCTGCAGGCCTACAGCGCCTTCTCCACAGACAAGTGCACACACACATGCACACACATCTCTGCACACCCACACCTATGTGCACACACACACGACTGCACATGCACACCTAAAAACACACAACCCTGCACACACACACACCCAAAGACACAAACCTCCACACACTCACACCTGCACAAAACCGCTTGCACGACGTACGTACACACACCTGCCCACACACATCTGCCCGCCCCACACACACACACACGTGCCTGCACACAGGTCAAGGACAGGAAAGAGGAACACCATAATGGACACGCACTGGGTTTCTGGGTTGAAGGACTGTGTTTTCAA
>NW_007787773.1:0-2433 GCF_000696425.1 Galeopterus variegatus
GTCTGTCTACCTAATCTGTTTCTAATCTGTCATCTATCTAGCTTTCATTTCTCTATTTTATATTGTTTACCCAAAAAAGATCATCCTAAATACACTGTTTTGTAACTTTCTTTTTTAAGACTAAATATATCTCACAATCTTTCCATTTCAGCCCTTACAGATATTCTTTCTCTGCCATTACTTTGAATAATTACTCCTTATTCCATTCCTTAGATGAAATGTAATTTATTTAAGCCATCTCCTAAGCTGTAAAAGATATCCTTGAACATATGTTTGAAAAGTTGGGGAGAGGGCCACAGCCCCCTCCACCAGAAGCAGGTAACAGAGCACATTCATGTTCCTAGGCAAGGATCCAAGGGCCACAGCCTCCTCTGCCTGGAAGCAGGCAAGAGAGCAAACTGGGGTGCTAGACAAGGATCTGAGGGCTGCAGCTCCCTCTGCCTAAAAGCAGGAAAGGGAGCACACTGGGGTCCTCGGCAAGATGCTGAGGGCCACAGCCCCTCAATCTGGAAGCAGGCAAGAGAGCACCAGGGTCCTAGGTAAGGAGCCATGGGCTGCAGCCCCATCCACCCAGAAGCAGGCAAGAGAGCACACCCAGGGCTGTAGGCTACGGTCCTTAGGCCACAGTCTCTTCCACCTGGAAGCAGGCAAACGAGCACACCTGGGGTACTAGGCAAGGAGTTGAGGACCACAGCCTCCTCCACCTGGAAGCAGGCTACAGAGCACATGAGGGTCATAGGCAAGGAGCTGTGGGCTTCAGCCGCATCCACTCAGAAGCAGGCGAGACAGCACACCTGAAGTCCTAGGCAAGGAACTGAGGACCACAGCCCCCTTGGCCCAGAAGCAGGCAAGAGAGCACACCTTGAGTCCTAGACAAGGAGCTGAGAACCATAGCACCCTCCACTCAGAAGCAAGCAACAGAGCACACTGGGGGTCCTTGGCAAGGAGCCATGAGCCACAGCCCTCTCCACCTGGAAGCAGGCAAGAAAGCTTGCTGAAAATGCCATTTCCACATGGGTGGCCCAACACAGCCACCACCACAGCCACAGCTGCTGAAAAGAGCTTAATACCACAGCAGTGGCCACAGCCTCCATTTAGGTGGCCTGCCAGACACTCGACTGCTTTGACACAAGGAGAGTCACCAGTGGAGATGAGAAAAGGAAGAGGATGTCTGTCTCCTCAAAGCCCACTCCAGAGTAAAAGAAGAAGGGACTATTCCACCAGATGACAACATCAATGTAGAGATACTAGAAATATGAAAACCCAAGGAAAATATGACTCCACCAAAAGAATACAGTAATTCTCAAATACCAGGTCCTAAAAAGCAGGAAATCTTTGAAATGACTGAAAAGGAATTCTGAGTAACACTCTTAAGGAAACTCACGAAGTTGTGAGAAGACTCAGTTAGACAACATAATAAAATGAGGAAAAAAATTCCAGGATATTTAGGAGGAAATTCACAAAAAGATTAATACCTTAGAAAAGAATGCCGCAGAACTCATGGAACTAAAAGATTCACTCAGTGAAATAAAAAATATAACCAATAGCTTAATCAGCAGCCTAGAACAAACAAAGGGAATTTTGTTCTTGAAGACAGTCTTTATGAAATAACATAAGCAGACAAAAAAAAAGGGAAAAATTTTTTTTAAAAATGAAGAAAGTCTAGCAGAGCTACCAGACAAACTTAAGCACAAACTGGAAAGCTCAAAGACAAAGAGAGAATCTTAAAAGAAACGAGAGAAAAGCATCAAATCCCCTATAAGGGAACCCGTATCAGACTCACAGCAGACTTCCCAATAGAAACTCTACAGACCAGAAGAAAATGAGATGATATATTCAAAATACTAGAAGAAAATAACTGCCGGCCAAGAATACTGAAGCCAGAAAGGCTGTGCTTCAGAAATAAGAGGAAAATAGTGTAATTTCCAGACAAACAAAAGCCATGGGAGTTCACCACCACATGACCAGCTCTACAAGAAATCCTCAAGGAAGTCCTGAATCAGGAATCAAAAAGACAGAACAAAACCCTCTGGTAGAACAAAAATGCAAATAAGAAAAAAAAAGAAACTAAATTTTACCACAACAATATGCTGCAGTGAGAATGTAATAATGTCTCTACTTAATTTGTGATTTTAGTAATTTTGGTCTTCTCTCCTTTTTTTGGTCAATCTGAATAAAGGTTTGCAAAGTTTGTTGATCTTTTTAAAGAATCAAGTTATGGTTTTGTTGTTTTTCTCTATTGTTTTTTAATTTCCTATACATATATTCCTGTTGTTATCTTTGCTATTTCCTCTTATGTTTGCTTTAGATTTAGTGTGCTCTACTTTTTCTATTTTCTTAAGGTAGATGTTTACATTACTGAGTTGAGATTCTTCTTGTTTTTAATATAGGTATTAAAAATATAAATTTTCTTCATGACCTCTATATCCTATA
>NW_007787774.1:0-2433 GCF_000696425.1 Galeopterus variegatus
ATAATATTCACTTTAAGGAGAAAAATGAAGTGTGGCTTTAAATTTTTGAATTAACTAGATAATTATCTCATATTTCCTTATAGATTTATATGAACACACAAAGTGAAAGGAGTTGCATAAAGGCTTAAAAAAGTAAAATACAACATTTACCTGTTTCTATGGTGCCTGTCTCCATGGTACCTGGTTAAAAGGACAAATGCATGACCCAGCAGGTCTTTTACCTCTAATTTATATCAGTGGTGCTAAATTTTCTTTCTACAATTTAAATCAGACATCTTTTTGAATCTTACATTTAAAAACAATTATTTCTTTATACTGTGTTCCTTGAGAAATAGGAACATTATTCTATTCATGATGTGATTATTTCTAAACCACCAATTTAAAATGACCCATCTCATGTCTTCTCCTGTCCACCAGAATATGAACAAATTACATCAAAGGAGATATATACCAGTGATTATAAGATAACATGTAATAGTGATAGAAATGCCATGCTTTAAACAATAGAACTCATTAAAGTGTTCTTATTTTACCAGTGGTTACTTTAAATTTTTTTGCAGTTAAATCCAAAGCTTATCTTTCACTTTTACTGTGCATATGTTTTTTGAACCATGGTTAGTCATATGTGTGAAAGTAAACATTGAACAATGAAAATTCAGAGACACCACATTAACATAAAAAAACTTTCAGTAGAATTAATCAAAATAAAATGATAGTAGTAACGATACAATTGCTATATAGGATGAGTCAATTAATTTGATCTAAAATAGAATCAGGGCAAATCCTAAATCTACTCTATTATTATAATAGTCCTGAAGCAGAGTAAATTTTACACAAAAACACTTACTAAGCCCCAGGCACTGTTTTAAGAGCTTTACACATATTGCCTCATTTCATCTTGATATCAACCCCACGTGAGAGGTTATTAGCCCCATTTTACTAACTAGAGGAAAATGGAGCTCAGAGAGATTAACTTGCCCAAAGTTACACAGCTAGTGCATGTTGGAGGCTGGAACATGAACAAAAGCTGTCTGGCCCCAGATTCTGTGTTTTTAACTACCATGCTAGCTGCAATGCCTGATAATCACAATGAAATTAACAGAAGGAAAAAAAAAAGAAGGTAAAAATAAAAATCAATTATGGGAAATGCATCCACTCCTGAAGGATTTCCCTTTCCATATTTTGAGTCACTTCTCCCCTTCCCCTGCAGCATTGATTTTATTCCCTACCCATATTATTTGCCATTGGCTCTCCCCAATTTGATATTGCTTCTTTTTGTGCTTAGTTCTCCACATCCCAACAATCTCCACCTCAGAGAAATCAGACTATCTCTAATAGTTGTCTTAAGGACAGTAGCAGTGAAGAAACATTGTGTTTTGTCACAGGAGAATGCATTTTGGGAATCTTAGTTCTATTTTCAAGGAAATTGGGGCTTTTAATACTTGAAAAAATGGACAGTCCTCCTTTTATCACCTGAAAATTGTGTAGGAAGGGCTCTTTGTGATCTTAATGAGGTAGAGGGTCAGCTAAGAAAGTCCTTCAGGTGGGTGACAAGGCAATTTATTGTCCTAAGTGGTACACTTTCGGGGGAGTCATTTGGCTGTGCTATTAACAATTATACTGGAATGAAAGGCATTAAATGGGACTCTGCTAACTTCAGAGATTGAAAAGAGGCAAAAAGATGATGGACATAGGGGAAAATCCTCATGACTTTCTCTCCTGATGCTGAACACCTTTCCATTTATATTAGATATGTTTGCATTGCCTTTCAGATTTGTCCGTTCCTTGGGCTCATGGTCCCAAGATTTATCTATTACTGTTGCTATTACCATTTCATTGATTGGGAAATTACTATAGAACTGACACTGTGCTGAGAACTATTTATAGTGTCTAATCACACCTCACAACAGTCCCATAAATTAGGTACTATGATTATAATTATTTTGAAAATGAAAATTAATTAAATAAAAGTGACTTGGCCAAGGCCACACAGCTTGGAAGTGAGCACAACCAAGACTTGTATACCAACAACTTGAGCATGAGTACAAAACCCATACTCTTAACCACTATATTACACGCCTCTCAAAGTATTTGTCCTTAGAATACATTTTAAAATATTACATATTGATTTTCACCACTAGTAGTTTCTGAAATACAATTCGCCTATAGAGTATACTCCAACTACTGTCTCATGGATAAATTTATTGCTATAAGAAAAAAAAAACACTATTGGTTAATATAACTAAAATATTGACTAAAACTATGAATACACATTCTAAATAAAAGACAGGCTGCATGACATACGGTTATTCAAAGACAACATGAACTTGAGTGATTGATTGACTATATAACGCACAGGTAACGTGGCATACGATCATTTCTTAAAGTCAAACTATTCCATAGAGTTAAAAATTATATACATGTATTTATATA
>NW_007787775.1:0-2432 GCF_000696425.1 Galeopterus variegatus
GTGGGAAGACATATTTAAAGTGCTAAAATAACAAAAATATGCCAACCAAAAATACTACACAAGGCAAAGCTATCCTTCAGAAATGAAGGATAGAAAAAGATATTCCAAGACAAATAAAAGCTGAGGGACTTTATTACCATGAGTCCAGTTTACAAGAAATGGTTGAGAGAGATCTTCAAGTTGAAATGAAAGGAATCTAAGTAACAACATGGAAACATATGAACTAATAAAATTCACTGGTACCAATAAATATATATTCAAATTAATAATATTCCAATACTGTAAAGGTGATGTGTATATTAATTTTAACTCTGGTGTAAAAGTTAAAATACAGATGTATTTTAAAATATTTAGCTATAATAATTTGTTAATTCGTACACAGAATAAATAGACGTAAAGTACAACACCAATGGCATAAAATATGTATGATGGAAATGTAAAAATATGGAATCTTTATATGTGATTAAAGTTAAGTTTTATCAGCTTAATTTGGATTGTATCCATAAGATATTTCATAGAAACTTTATGAGATACACAAAAGAAGAATATTTTGTGTAGTAGATAAACAAAAAGAAAAGGAATGAATCAAATCATACCACTATTAAAATATATCAAATCACAAAGAAAGACAAGAATGGAAAAAGGAACAAGGGAACCAAAAAACATTCATTAATCAATTAAGAAAATGGCAATAATAAGTCCTTACCCATCAATAATTACTTTAAATGTAAATGGATTAAATTCTCCAGTAAAAAGATGCAGAATGGATGAATGGATTTAACACAAAAAAAGGATACAACAATACACTGCCTACAAGAGATTCACATTAGCATTATGAATATACATATACATTGGATTTATGAATATACATATACTGAAATTAAAGAAATGGAAAAAAAATATTGTCCTAAAAAAATATAACCAAAGGAGCAGGGGTGGCTATACTTATACAAAATAAAATAGACTTTAGGTCAAAAATTGTAAAAAGAGACGAAAGGTCATTGTATAATGGTGAAGGGGTCAATTCATGAACATCTTTAAGTATATATCCACACAAAATTGGAGCACCTAAAAATATGAAGCTAATATGAATAGATCTGAAGGGAGAGCTAGTCTCTCAGTAGACTGCAAAGCCATAACAGTAGGGGAATTCAGTATCCCACTTTTAACAATGAACAGATCATCCAGACAATCAATAAGAAAATATTGAACTTGAACTACACTTTATTTTTTATTTTAATTTATCAACATACAATGTAGATGATTTTCATGTCGCTTTACCAATTCCTCCTTTTCCTCACTCCCTCTCCCCCTCCCCCTGTCAACATCATATCTGTGCCCTTGTCTTAACAATGAACTACACTATAAACCAAGTGGACCTAAGAGACATACACAGAACATTCCATCCAAAAGCAATAGACTACACATTCTTCTCAAGTGCTCATAGGAACATTCTCCAGGACAGATCACATGTTGGGTCACAAAACAAGTATCAAATTTAAGAAGATTGATAGCATATCAAGTATCTTTTCTGAACATTATGAAGTGAAGCTGGAATTAAATAATATGAGCAATTTTTGAAAAATTACACCTCTTTGGAAGTTAAGCAACATACTCTTAAACAACCAATGGGTCAAAGAAGAAATTAAAAGAAACTCATGTGAGAATATGTTGAGACAAACAAAACAGGCGACACACCATATAAAAACATGGAATGCAGCAAAAGCAATTCTAACAGGGAAGTTTATAGCAATAAATACCTACATTAAAAAGAAGAAGAAAAGAAAGAAAGATCTAAAATAAACAGCCTAGTGTTATATCTCAAGGAACTAGAAAAAGAAAAACAAACTAAGCCCCAAATCAGTAGAAAGAAGAGAATAATAAAGAACAGACTAGAAATAAATAAAGACTACAAAGACAATAGAAAAAAAAATCACCAAAACTGAAAGTTGGGTTTTTGAAATGAAACAAAATCAACAAACCTTTAGCCAAACTGAAAGAAAGAAAGAGGAGACTCAGACAAAATAAAATCAGATAAAAGAAGAGGTAAATAAAATAAAATCAGAAAAAAGAGGAAACATTACAACTGATAACACAGAAATCCAAAGGATCATAAGAGACTACTGTGAACAGTTATATAATGACAAATTGGATAGAGTAAAAGAAATGAATAAATTTCCAGAAACATACAACCTACCATGATAGAATAAAAAATAAATTGATAATCTGAATAGAGCAATACGAAGTAAGGAGACAGAATCAATAATAAAAAAACAAATCCTTCTATCAAAGAAAAGCCAAGCACCAGGTGGTTTAACTGCTGATTTGTACCAAATATTTATAAAAGAACTTATATCATCAAACTCTTCCCAAAAATTGAGGAGGAGGGGACATTTTGAAACCCAATCTGTGAGGCCAGCATTACTGATACC
>NW_007787776.1:0-2432 GCF_000696425.1 Galeopterus variegatus
GCTTAGCGTGGAGTAATGTGAGTGGAGACAAAACCTGCCAGGGTAGCAACTATAAATTCAGAAGACAAAAAAAATCACATTATGTATTCCTTGAGGATGAACACCATACATTATTAATCTTTGTCCCTTAGCATATAACATTGCCCACACATTGTGATAAATAATAAAAATATGGTAAATATCTTTGCGAATACAGTACATCATTTATGATATATTATCAGAATTTATGTTTTATTCAGTGTTCTTCATTTTTCCTCCTTTAAATAATTTTTTTTTAATTCTACAAAATTAAAATAATGTTTATTAATTTCTATTAAGTGTTCTTGAGTTTATTTTTTGCATGACCAATGTTACATAATTTCAGCAGATAGGTGAACATGATACCAAAAATAAAACATGAACTTGAGGTCCTGTTTTCCAAAAATGCAGGGGATTTTCACTGTTTCATCCAGTTTCTTCAAACCCATGTTTCATTAATCAGTTTTCCATCTTGAGTCCCTTGCCAGAAAAATATAATTAATTTATACAGCACAAATAAACACAGCAGAAGCAAAAAGTAAATATAATATTTTACCCTATGTTTTCTATGAGCAGGAATGTTTTTGGTAAACTTTTTGGCAAGAAACAATAAATAATTATTTTGGAAATTAAAAACCAATGAAATAAAGGAGTAAAACACTTTCTGTTCTTTGATTTTAACTTAGTAGCAAATAACAATTCTTTGAAGAAATCATGTAGCAAAACATATTATATGATGAGAGATTCAAAGTTATGGCCATCCAGCATCTGTTTGTATTCTCTGGGAAATGTTAGCAAAAATAACTTAACGCCAAAATGTCAAATTCAGAATAACTTCACATAAAAGTTCCATTTATTGGCCTTATTTTGACAGTTTTAGCAAAAAGTGGTTGATCATATTGAAGTGCCCTTTTTTCTCTCAACATAGCTCTATTGTATTTGATATACTACGGTAAAGCCAACCTTAAACAATTGCCTTGCAATAGGAAGGCTTTGTTCTCAATACTGTTAAGGGAATTCCTTTTTTTAATAGTTTCAAATAGGATAAGGAAGTAATTTGTTGAGTCATGTAATATACTGTCCTGTTTATGAAGATGCAACTGATATTTGTAAGAAATTAAGGTACTTCTAAATTTTTAAGAAATGTTTTATTTACCAAAAGTCTATATTTGAATCTTGGATTGATAATAATACTAATTTGATTTAAGAGTATTGTTTATCAAGTGGAATTTTTTAAATTACTAGAGATATAGATGGATAGGTAGGTAGGAAAGATAGACATAGACAATAGATCCCAGTTTTTTTAATCAATTGGGTTGTCTTGTGTCATAATGACCATAAAGCCATTTTGTCATGAGTGAAGATTCAAAAGAATTATTTGTATTCTAAGCCATTTTTTGGTTCTACTTAATAATAATTTCATAAAAAATTTAATGAGCATACCTTTTTGAGTTACTGTATTTTCCTGTAATAGCTTTCCTTTAAAATTTGTGTGTGTGTGTTTCTTTGCTTGGCATGTTCATCCAGAGACCGCATAACATATTAATTAAACAACACTCCAGAATTTCACAGACTTGAATTTAATGAGAGCTTCATAACTTAATATTTCCTAATTTTATGCTACTTGGTTGAACTCTAAAAGGTTCAACATCGTTAGCTATAAAATAAGGTTTGTGAAAGACACTGATTTAAGGAGTTTTCATGAAAATTAAATCAGATTATGAGCCAAAACACTTAGCTCATTTCCTAGCATTTGAGAACAAAATTAGCTATTTCTGTGATCACTTTTCCATTTCTGAACATATTAAATTCTCACTGAGTTTCATAGTGTGTGTACAGTTTCACAATGAATAAATAAATGATTGTTTCTTTCAAAGGCTCACCCTATCTGGTGTTTTGATTTCCTATTCTACAATCTTCTATGATCATTCAAAAAGTTTCAACTTTTGCAATTTTAAAATTCTGTAATTTTGTCATTTTGAAATTCTGAATGACATTATATTCTGTACTCAACAAGAAATTTTTAGTATTTATATTTTATTACAACATTGCTTATCCTTATTAGTTTGTCTATTTAAATTTTTTTAAAAAATTTAAAGGAATATTATTATAAACTTTAAACACATTTAAGTTCATCTTTTGATATAAGAATATCAATATAAATATGTTGTTTTTTACTCAACCTATTTATTTAGGTAAGTTTTACATAATCTTAGCTGTTGGGATTTTTCTACTAACTTTTGTCTAGATTCCCACCATTCACCTCTATTTAGACGTTCTTTTATAAATCTGTTCTTTTAATTTGAACCTTTACCAGTTCACTGACTCCTACTAATAACAAACATATTCAATCGATTAGTTTTTAAATTTTTATTTTCATTGCATATATTTAAGTTTACCAGCATGATGTTTTG
>NW_007787777.1:0-2432 GCF_000696425.1 Galeopterus variegatus
TGTATTAATGCAAGGGATATAACCATGAATGAAGCAGACAAAATTGAATATGTTTGCTAATAAAAGAGATAGGGGACAATAACATAAGTAATTTCAAGAACAGTGAGTAAACACCGTTTGGAATAGTGTGCATGGTGGTCTATTTTAAATAGTATTTTCAGTAATAATTGTCCGTGTGAAAAGAGATAGGGGACAATAACATAAGTAATTTCAAGAACAGTGAGTAAACACAGTTTGGAATAGTGTGCATGGTGGTCTATTTTAAATAGTATTTTCAGTAATAATTGTCCGTGTGGACAAATTTTGAGATGAAATTGACCCAGACACATGAGGCTTGGTGGAAGTTGCATCTCAGACAAAGGAAAAGAGCACATCCAAAGTCATTGAGCTGGGTTAGAGCTTTCCATATTTAAGTCACAGATAAAAGGGCAATTTGACTGATGTATAGTGAAAAGAAGTAGAGTAGGCAGGTTAAGATCCAGTGGGGCCCCTTTAAGTAAAGATTTGCACTGTATTCTAACTGTAAGGAGAAGTCCTTAAAGAAGACTGACTTAACGGTTTGAATTTGTAAATGGATCACTCTGGAATCATTAACAAATTTACTATAGGGGAAAGAGAGGTAGGAAGACCAGATTGGAAGCATTGGCAGTTGTCCAGGAAGGAGAAGTTATTAAATTTGTTTAGGGCTATGGTTCTCATGAGAGTAAAAAGGACTGTATTATGCCACCCCCCGATTAAGTGATGTCTGAAGACATTTTTGCTTGTCACACACGATGGGGGGATGCTGGGCAGTACTGCTGGCATCTAGTGGGTAGAGGTACAGGATGCTGCTAAATACCCGACAATGCACAGGGCAGAACTGTACCCTCAGCAATTATCTGGCCCAAAATATCAACAATGTTGAGGTTGAGAATTTCTGACTTAGGGTGATGGGAATGGAGATGCTTGAAAAGTGGGGGGACTGGTATAATCATGCAAAGAAATATATATCAAGCACTAAATTTTGGTAATCTTTTGAACACTACTCAACTGTTTTACTAGAAAGGATATCAATATTCTCATAAAATATATTTGATACTTCTTTAGTCAGTAATTAATGTGAAGAAATTTTGGTTTATGTTTTATATAGAGAGCAGCAGTCTTTGTCAATTATCCATAAAGAATAACTTTACAAATATCAAAAACTTACTTACTAAAAGTTATTTTTAAAAGAATATTCACTCAATAACTTTTCTTTCAGATAAAGAAAAAGAAAATCTACTCACTTGCCGTTCAATGCTGCCACACCAACTGTGCTCCGAGCAATTGACATACTGGCTACAAAAGTCCACTGCTGGCTCTGTGGATCCCACCTCTCCACTGTGTTCAGATAGCTCCAGCCATCATGGCCCCCCACAGCATAAATAGGGCCTTCAAGTACTGTTACACCTAAAACATTGGAGAAATGAATATTGTGTCTATAGTTAATAGTATGTTGTACACATAAAAATCTGTTCAGAGGGTAGATCTCATGCTAAGTGTTATGTGTAGAACACAATAAAATTAAAGTTAAAGAAATTGAATTGATTTATTTTACAGTGAGATTTTAAACATCTAATTAACAGTATAAAACTATGACTTCATTCAGTACTGAGTACAAATGTTAAGAAGCAATTGCAATGAGGTAGAAAGTATATATTATTAGTTGCATCATTCCATTAAAGTGAAAACAAAATTTAGAATAAAAAATGATTAAGACCTGGTTACTTTATAAAAGAAAACTAATTGCCTTATTTATGACCATATGAAGAAGCAAATCTAAAAATCAGAGATGATATGCCTTGTGCCTCTATTTTGAAGAGATTTTTTACACTGCAATTTAAAGTACTTTGTTACTTTAAGCAATGTTACATTAAAACAATGTAATATTATTGATTTTAATTTCAGGATAGTGATATCTGTTTTTTGGCTTTCCAGTAACTTTGTAATTAATTTATCTAAAATTTAGAAAATATGGCATTTTTCATATTATTAGCTGAAATCACTAAACAAGTAAAAGAAATAAAATTAATAGTGAGTCAGTGATGAGAGGATATATACAATTTTTTCCCACTGCTTGTCCAGTAAATTCACTTCTTCATAGATAATTTTTTTAAATGCAAAACACTTGCTAAATATTTAAATATCATTTTAATATTGACTGAAGTCATCTTTTTATCTGTAGGGAAATTCTGATGAATATTCCCCCAAAGGATTAAATTTCATGTCTAATTGTCAAGAGCTATGAAGCAACTGTGAGTTTACCCTGCCACAAATCTCTGCATATTGATGGAAGGCATGATTTCAGAGCCACAAAGGAAGTGTAGTTTATTACTTATAACAACAGCAGTAGTCAGAGTATCACCAAGTTTTTCTTTCTTTTTTTTTTTTTTTTTTTTTTTTTTTTTTTTTTT
>NW_007787778.1:0-2432 GCF_000696425.1 Galeopterus variegatus
ACTTACTTCTGGGCTCTCTGTTCTGTTCTCTTGGTTCACATGTCTGTTTTCATGCCAGTATCTTGTTGTTTTGATTACTATAGCTTTGTAGCACATTTTGAAGTCAGGTAGTGTGATGTCTCCAGCTTTGTCCTTTTTGCTCAGATTGCTTTGGCTATTCAAGGTGTCTTGTGGTTCCATATGAATTTTACAATTTTAAAAATATTTCTGTGAAAAATGTCATCAGAATTTTGATAGGAATTGCATCAAATTTGTAGGTTGCTTTTAGTAGTAAGGACATTCAAACAATATTAATTTTCCCAGTCCATCAACATATCTTTCCATTTATTTGTGTCTTCTACAATTTCTTTCATCAATGTTTTAAAGTTTTTAGTATACAGGTCTTTCACCTCCTTGGTTAAATTTATTTCTAAGTATTTTGTTTTATTTTTTGTAGCTATTGTAAATGGGATTGCTTTCTTGATCTCTCTCTCTTTTTTTTTTTTTTGGATAGATCATTGTTAGCATATAGAAATGCTACAGATTTTTGTATGTTGATTTTTGTATCCTGCAACTTTAATGAATTCCTTTATCAGTTCTGACATTTTTTTTGGAGGAGTCCTTAGGGTTTCCTATATTAGGTTTTCAAAAAGTTCATGGAAATATTTGTGTTGTCTTTTAATTCTATTATTTCCATGAACTTTTTGAAGTACCCTCATACATGAGATCATGTCATTTACAAACAGGGACAATTTAACTCTTCCTTTTTAGTTTGGATGCCTTTTACTTCTTTCTCTTGCCTGCTTGCTCTGGCTAGGACTTCCGGTGCTATGTTGAATAGAAGTGGTGAGGGGTGGGCATCCTTGTCTTGTTCCTAATCTTAGAAGAACAGCTTTCAGCTTTTCACTGTGGAGTATGATGTTAGCTGTGGGTTTGTCACATACGGCCTTTACTGTGTTGAGGCACATAGCTAATTTGTTGAGAATTTTTATCACAAAAAGATGTGAAATTTTGTCAAATGCTTTTTCTGTATCTATTGAGATGATCATATAGTTTTTCTCCTTCATTCTGTTAATGTGATGTATCACATGTACAGATTCATGTAGGTTCAACCATCCTTGCATCCCTGGGATAAATCACATTTGAACATAGTGAATAATCCTTTTAATGTGTTATTGAATTCAGTTTGGTGGTATTTTGTTGAGGGATTTTGTGTTTATGTTCATCAGAACCATCCTTGCATCCCTGGGATAAATCACATTTGAACATAGTGAATAATCCTTTCAATGTGTTATTGAATTCAGTTTGGTGGTATTTTGTTGAGGGATTTTGTGTTTATGTTCATCAGAGATACTGGCCTGTAATTTCCTTTTCTTGTAATTTCCTTGAATGGCTTTAGAATCAGGGTAATTCTTCCCTCATAGAAAGAGTTTGGAAGTATTCTCTCTTCTTCAGTTTTTTGGAAGAGTCTCAGAAGGATTGGTATTAATTTTTCATTAAATGTTTGGTAGAAGTCGGTGGTGAAACTATCAGGTACTAGGCTTTCCTTTGATGAGAGGCTTTTTATTACCGATTCTACCTCCTTACCCACTGTTGGTCTGGTCAGACATTCCATTTCTCCCTGATTCAGTCTCGGTAGGCTGCATGTTTCTAGAAATTCATCCCTTTCTTCTAGGTTATACAATTTATTGGCATAAAATTATTCATGGTAATCTCTTATGATCCTTTGTGTTTCTGTACTAACAGATAATGTCTCCACTTTTACTTCTGATTTTATTTATATGAGTCTTTTTTCTTTTTTTCTTAGTCTAGCTAAAGGTTTGTAGATTTAGTTTATCTTTTCAAAAACCAACCCGTACTTTTATTGATCTTTTCTATTGTTTTTCAAGTCCATTGATTTCTGCCCTGATCTTTATTATTTTCTTCTCTCTACTAATTTTGGGCTTAGTTTGTTCTTTTTCTAGCTCATTGAGATGTAACGTTAGGTTGTTTATTTGAGATCTTTCTTCTTTTTTGATGTACGTGTTTTTGCTATAAACTTTCCTCTTAAAACTGCTTTTGCTGCATTCTGTAAGTTTTAGTATGTTGTATAGCCATTTCTGTTTGTATCAAGATATTTTAAATTTTCGTGTTGATTTCTTGTTTGACCCAGTTGCTTTTCAGGAGCATGTTGTTTTATTTCTGTGTATTTGTGAATTTTCTGATATTCCTCCTGTTACTGATTTCTAGTTTCATACCATTGTGATCTAATAAAATACTTGTTATGATATCAGTCTTCTTAAATTTGTTAAGACTTGTTTTATGGCCCAACATATGATTTATCCTGGAGTGTATTCTATGTGTACTTATGTTTTCTAGGTTTATCCAGTTTGCAGAGTGTGTTAGGTCACTAAAATTTACACCCATGTTTCTTTCTTAGAATTTTATAGTTTGAACTCTAACATTTAGATTTT
>NW_007787779.1:0-2432 GCF_000696425.1 Galeopterus variegatus
GCATATCAGTTATATTTCCTTTTTAACTTTTTGTAGTGGTTGTCCTAGAGTTTGCAACATATATTTACAACTAATTAAGCCCAATTTCAAATAATACCATACTGCTTAATGGGTAGTGTGAGTACCCAGTAATAACAAATAATCCTAATTCCTCCCTCCCATCTCTTGTTTCATTTCTATAATTCATTTCACTTATATGTAAGAATGCATAAGCATTTTACATATCGTACAAGAGAGTACTTCGAACAGTTCATGGAAAGATATGTATTATCTTTCAGTTGCATTTTCCCCCAAACTTTTTGAAGTACCCTTAAGCATACATAATTTAATACATTGTTGCCATTTTAAAATTTTGAAAAAATTTTATCTGTTAGATCAATTAAGACTAAGAAAATTAAATGTTTTTATTTTACCCTCATTTATTTTTTCTTCAATGTTCTTTCTTTCTTTATAGACCTTTCCTTTTAGAGTTTCTGACCTATATTGAATTTCTTCTCTCTAAAGAACTCATTTCTTACATTTCTTAAAAGGCAGGTCTACTGACAACCAACTCCCTCAATTTATGTTTGAGAAAGTCTTTATTTCTCCACTTTTGAAGGATAATTTTGCACGGTACAGAAATCTAGATGGATTTTTTCTCTCACCCTAAACAGTTTAAATGTTTTGCTCTTCTCTTGCTTGCATGGTTTCTGAGAAGTTGGATATAATTCTTATCTTTGCTTCTCTATAGGAAAGGTGTTTTTTTTCCCCTCTAACATTTTTCAGGACTTTTTTTTTTATTTTCCTGTTCTGTAGTTTAAAAAGGATTTGCCTAGGTATAGGTTTGTTTGTTTGTTTTTTGTTTGGTGTTCTCTGAGATTTCTGGATCTGTGGCTCAATGTCTGACATTAATTTGGGAGAAAATTACAGTCATTATTTTAAATATTTCTTCTCTTTCTCTCTTTCTTCTCATATTCTCATTGTACACATGCTATACCATTGTAGTTGTCCCACAGTTTTTAGATATTCTGTTCTGGGTTTGCTTTTTGTTATTGTTTCAACCTTTTTTAACCCTTGCTTTCCAGTTTTGGAGATTTCTATTGAAATATCCTCAAGCTGAGTTTCATTCCTCAGCCAGGTCCAGTCTGCTAATAAGCCCATTAAAAACATATTCCATTTCTGAACTTTTTATCTTTAGCCTTTTCTTTTGGTTATTTCTTAGAATTGTCCTCTCTCTGCTTATATTGCCCATCTGTTCTTGCATGCTGTCTACTTTATCCATTAGAGCTCTTAGCACATTAATCATAGTTGTTTTAAATTCCCTGGTCTGATAATTCCAATATCTCAGCCTGTTTCTGATGCTTGCTCTGACTCTTCAAGCTGTGTTTTTTGCCTTTTAGCATGCATTGTAATTTTTCTTGATAGCTGGACATGATGTACTGGGTAAAAGGAACTACTGCAAACAGGCCATTAGAAATGTGGTGGTAAGTTATGGGGAGTGAGGGAGAGTGTTCTGTTGTCCTGTGATTAGGTCTTAGTATTTTGGTAAGCCTGTGCCTCTAGTCTGTAAGCTTCAGAAGTGTTTCTCAATTTTTTTCTTCGCCCTTACATGATTAAAATGAGCTGGAGTTGAGTTTTTCCATTCTCTCACATGGAAGGCTAGAGCTGGCTGTAGTTGGTTATTTCCCTTCACCCAAGTTAGTTACGCTCTGATAAAACCCCAGCAGGTTAGGCTCCAGTTAATGAGTTCCTAATAAGGGTAGACCTTGTTAACAGGGTGCCCTGGCATATTTTAGAATGGTTTCTTTTCCCCCTCTCCCTGCTGGAAGCACCAGGGAACTTTTCTCCAATATTCACTGTGAGAACTTGGTTGAATTCCTGGAAGTCAAACTCACAAAAGTGTGGGGTTCTCTATGACTGGATCTTCTTGGAGTTTTTTACTCTCAGACTTGTCCACACCAAGCCTCTAGCAATTTGTTAATTACAGTTAAGGTTTCCTAGGTTTTCCACTTAAGGTTTCTAGGGAGGTTTCTGTTCAGGTATGTTGTGATTCTCTTTATCCACCTGTCTGTCTTTCCAATTTGGGAGCAGCAGTTTGCCCTGTGGCTTCACTTCTTATGGGTCTAAGATTAGCTTTTTATTTTTTTTTTTTGTTGTTTGTTCAGTTCTTTACTTGTTAGGATGGACTGGGGACTACCAAACTACTTACATGAAGAAGTGGAAACTGGAAGTCTCTTTCCATTTTTAATCTCAGCTTTCCTTTGGGCTGGCTTAATTCTAAAATAGGAACTCTTCACCTAGTAGCAAAGATAGTTATGGGAAGGCCAGGCTTCCCTTGGCCTTTCAGTTATTGATCTCCCCAAAATAGTTCAATTCTACATCCCCTTTTCTGAAGTGAATTTTCAACAGTGACTCTGATTGTCACTCTTTGGTGATGTGCTCAACTCTGAACC
>NW_007787780.1:0-2432 GCF_000696425.1 Galeopterus variegatus
ATTCAAAAATGAAGGCACCATTCCTCAAAAAATTAAACATAGAATTACCATGACCCAGCAATTCTACTCCTATGCATATACCCCAAGTAATTGAAAA
The DNA here is from genome assembly GCF_000696425.1 of Galeopterus variegatus. Taxonomy (NCBI): domain Eukaryota; kingdom Metazoa; phylum Chordata; class Mammalia; order Dermoptera; family Cynocephalidae; genus Galeopterus; species Galeopterus variegatus. The sequence continues at coordinate 98 of NW_007787780.1, forward strand.
TAAGGTTTCAAACAGATACTTGTATGCCAATGGTCATAGCAGCATTATTATTATTTTTTTTTTTTTTAAAAGATGACTGGTAAGGGGATCTCAACCCTTGGCTTGGTGTTGTCAGCACCACGCTCAGCCAGTGAGCAAACTGGCCCTCCCCATATAGGATCCGAACCCGTGGCCTTGGTGTTATCAGCACCACACCCTACCGAGTGAGCCACGGGCCGGCCTCATAGCAGCATTGTTCACAACAGCCAAAAGGTGGAAACAATCCAAGTGTCCATCAACAGATGAATGGATAGACAAAATGTGGTGCACACACTAATGCAACATGTTGACAATAGGAGAAACTGTGGGGGAGTGAGTATGGGAACTATCCGTACTTTCTACTTAATTTATCTGTAAACCAAAAACTGTAAAAACTAAATCTATTACTTAGAAAAAAACATGGTATAGATGCTCTTCGACTTACAATGGGGTTATGTCCCAATAAACCCATAGTAAATTGAAAATATCATAAGTCAAAAAAGCATTTAAAGGGCCGGCCTGTGGCTCACTTGGGAGAGTGTGGTGCTGACAACACCAAGTCAAGGGTTAAGATCCCCTTACCGGTCATCTTCTAAAAAAAAAAAAATGCATTTAATACACTTAACCTACAGAACATTATACTTTAGCCTAGCCTTCCTTACATGTGCTCAGAATACTTAAATTAGCCTACAGCACAGCAAAACCCTCTAAAACAAAACCTATTTTATAATAAAGTATTGACAGCTCATGTAATTGACTGAATACTGTACTGAAAGTGAAAAACAGAGTGGTCGTATCAGTACTGGAAGTGTGATTTCTACTGAATGTGTATTGCTTTTACACAATTGCAAAGTTGAAAAATCGTAAGTCAAACCATTATAAATTGGGGACCATCTGTTTGAGGGCACTTCAAAAAGTTCATGGAAACATTTGTATTACCTTTTCATTTTATTTTTCCATGAACTTTTTGAAGTACCCTCATATATACATATTTGGAATATTATTCAGCCATACAAAGGAATGAAGTTCTAAGCATGCTACAACATGGATGAACCTTGAAAACATTATGCTAAGTGAAAAAAGCCAGACACAAAAGGACAAATATTGTATGATTCCACACTTAAATGAAATATCTAGAATGGAGAAATTTATAAGACAAAGTAGATTAGAGGTTACCAGGAGCATTGGAGGGAAGGGGTAATAAGCAGTTGTTGCTTAATGAGTACAGAGTTTCTGTTTGGAGTGATGAAAAAGTTTTGGAACTAGATAGTAGTGATGGTTGCACAACATCGTGTATACAATTTATGCCACTGAATTGTACACTTAAAAATGGTTTAAATGGCAAAGTTTTTTGTTATGTATATATAACACATCACAACTTTTAAAAAAGCACTATTTTGGAAGCTGTAATAAGACCAGACTATAAGTTAAGGTGATTAAAGTAATCCAGGTTAAAGGTGATTTTCTGTTTGCCCTTCCAGGTGCATTCTATCCTCTGCTCTGTACGCCAGGATGCTGACCTGTGTTGACTGATTAACGGGCTCCTGGGCTCTCTGACATCTGGTTGAATTTGTCCAATGTGGAGCACTGGCAAGTGATCAGAGGCTAAGAAGAGAGTGAGGTCAAAATATTCCTCTGGGTCCCAATTTTCAGGTTGTTGTGGGCTACTCTATCCTTTGACCCTTTGATCAAGGTCACAGTTCTTGTCAGGCAGCCCTCTCCAACAAGCTTCTTCTGTCTGTATTCTAATAATGGCTCACTTCATCCATTCCTCTTAGGGGTAAAATGGCCCCTACTAGTGAACTTGTACTTCTCTACACTTGTTTATTAATTTAATAGTTCCTTTATTAAGCTTTCCTTAAGTTACTCAGTTTGAGTGTCCCATCAGTTTCCTGCCTTATACCAGGACAGGCATAGTGGAGACAGCAGTGAATATATTTGGAGGTAGAGCCTTAAGGTTTTTTTGTTTTTGTTTCTGCTTTTTAAAAAGATGACCGGTATGGGGATCTTAACCCTTTACTTGGTGTTGTCAGCACCTTGCTTTCCCAAGTGAGCTAATTGGCCATCCCTATATAGGGATCCAAACCCTTGGCCTTGGTGTTATTAGCACCACGCTCTCCCAAGTGAGCCATGGGCTGGCCCTGAGCCTTGAGGTTTTGATAGATTGGATGGTATGGCAGACATGACCGCTGGGTCTCAGAAAAGTTCTCATAATCGGGGACGGCCTGTGGCTCACTCGGTAGAGTGTGGTGCTGGTAACACCAAGGCCACGGATTCGGATCCCATATAGGGATGGCCGGTTGGCTCACTGGTTGAG
>NW_007787781.1:0-2432 GCF_000696425.1 Galeopterus variegatus
TGAAGGCTTTCTCCTATGAGTGTGACTTAAGTCATCCTCAGGATCCATCCCAGAGTACTGTTCAAGTAAGGATTGGACTGACAGATGCTTCTGATAGACCCTTAGCTAAACAGCTCCTGGAAGCTTCTTGCTGGCCCACTTCCGAGATGCCACACATCTACCTCATCTGAGGAAAACGAATTGGGAAGCCCACAACATAGCTGTGACTACTGCATCTACCTGATCATGGTGATGACCTTGGCCTTTCACCATTACCCTCTACCCAAATGAGCATTCCTTAATCAAGAGCTATGAGCGTGTATGCTCCTTAGCAGCTCCCAGGAGCCAGTTTGAGTGCAGGCTCAGTGCAGTTGGTGACAGAGACAAATCCAAGTCTATCAGGAGACACAGCATGCCTAATCTGGAAGGGCACAGTATCAAAAAAGCTGAAGAAAGAGTCTACCTGTGCCCACGGGGAACTCTAGGGAGTTTACAGGAAACTGACAGCTTGATATGGCTGGCCTGAGAGGCAGGAGAACCAGAGGCCTGGAGGTGGCTCACCCTGATGAACTGGGAAACTGACTGGGAAGTGCTGCCTTCTGAAAATCGGGCCGGGGCTGCTGGTGTGGGGTCTGCCCAGCTGAGCCAACTCTGGCCCAAACAATAAGAGCTTAAGTGAAAACTGCTAAGTATTCCTTCTGAAGGTCACCCTGAGTGCTTCAGGATCTGTTACTTCTCAAATAGGAGGTGGGAGTGCTGGGGTCTGTACTCGAGACTAGCAGTGGCTGATCTACTCTTGCAGTGGAGCTACTGATGGCATCAGTCTCCGGTCCTTCATATGGAAATGCTTTCATAGCAGTGCAGCCTGTGACAGTGGTTGGGACATAGCTTGAGCTCACCTGGGTTTTAGCTTTTTTCCTTCCTAGCTCTGAACCTGGGCCAGTTTCCAGCCCTGGGAAACTGGCTTAACCTGGGGTCTTGTGGAACAGGAGACTGGATGTAGACCAGTGCTCATCACTTGGTATGTGCTCAGTAAACATTAGCTGCTGGCTGGTAGAGTACTCACTCTCCAAACTCATGTGGTTCTGTGTCACAGGTGTCTGCAGTGTGGAGCTTCTGCTGTTCACTGGTAACAAGTAAGACATCTGAACCTAAGCACCTGAAACCAACAATGGTGTGTCATTCATGTCTGCTTAACTTCCACCTACTCAGGCAGACTCTGTACTCAGAATCATATCAGCCTGTTCCTGCTTCGTTTTTCAGGGCTCAAAGTATGGTTGGTGATAAGGGATCTTGCAAGGTTGGAGCTGGGCCACTGATCCAGAAATGCTCAGTAAAACTGTACTAGCTGCTTTAAAGACTAAAACTGGAGGGATTGTATCTCGTGATAGAATCTTGTAGGTTGAGAACTGTTCACCCAGGTAACGCAGGCGTCTCCAAGTCTGAGAGGGCACTCATGTAGTGATTACCTACTCGAAAGAAGTCATCTGAAGATCCAGCAGGTTGAGACATGGGTCTCTTAGACTTACACGAGGCACTGATGGAGGTGGGTCAATAAGCCCATGCTGCTGCTGAGCACACACAGCAGCTATATAGTCAACGGACCAAAACAAAAATGCAAATCATCATGTGCAGAACCTCATCCAGCTCGCACGTAAATCGTAAATCATTTCACATAGTGTCCTGCTGCTTCCAGCATTCTATTTATCTAAAGGAGATATGCCTCTCCTTGGGCAACTGCCTTGGCCAGGGGCATTACCCACCAAGGAGGAGAGAGGGGAACTCTGGCATGCAAGGGAGTGATGAAAAGGGCTATGTCCAGTATCGACCCTACAGCCAGTTTCTTATTGTAGTCTCCAAGTACCACTTGCTGCAACCTTGACTAGCCAAACTGTAACTTACCCCATGATTAAGGGCCATGAAAATTCCTAGAAACTCAGATATTCAGCTCTTGCTTTCAGTTTAGCAACAAGTCCTTGAGGACAGGCAGGAATGTGCCGACTGCAGAAGCAAATCAGCGATGAGGGCCAACTTAGAGCTGTTAGTTATTGCTAATGATGGGCTAGTAAATACAACTTGTCTGGGCTTTCTACATCCTCCTTTATTTGTACTAGAAAAACTCCTGTCCGAGTTAGGTGAATGGGTCCAGAACTAAGCAAAATCCAAACTCTGGGTAAGCTACAGGGAATATGCTCATGACAAAGCTCGGCTCCCAGGTTCTTCCTAATAGACTGTCAGTGGTGAAGTGTCTGGGCCATACAGCTGAAAGGCTGGGTCACAGGCTTCAGGGTCAAGATGCAGCTTCGGCGTGGATCATCACTCATATCTGGTGTCTTGGATGAGTTGCTTGACCTGTCTGAGAATTTGACCTGTTAAAGTAGGTAAATTAAAGTATCTCTGGGCACTGAGGTTTCAGTGGTAGTAGGGAGCCTGGCATATTGCCAGTCCTGCAA
>NW_007787782.1:0-2431 GCF_000696425.1 Galeopterus variegatus
CTCTGGGGCCTAATGGTGGGTCTCTTGTCTCCTCCCAATTCCTCTTCCCCCACTATGCCCCTGTTCAGCAGGAAGCAGCTTGGAGATTACAATGACCCATTCCCACAACAGAGGAAAAAGGGAGGAATGTAAGGATATTGTGGGCACTCAAGCGGAGGGGGAGGGGGAAGGCACTCCATGGCAATATGGCGCCATCCCGGGTTCTTCTCCACAGTGAAAGCCCGCCGGCGCCAAACCTCAACCAGTCACAGGTCAAGGCCCACCTCCCACCCAACCCCGTCCAATCAGCTACCGCCCCATCCACCCCCTATCCAAACCCGGAACACATCTCCCTATAAATATATGCATGGTCCTTGAATAAAGTGGAACTTCTCTGGTGAACTGTCAGCCCGGGTCTCACGTGCTTCCTTCATCCGTGTGCCCTATCACAAGGGACCTGGAACTTCTCAAAAGATCTATAAAAGAGAGATATCAAAACTAAGTGGACTTATCTGAGAGATTAAGCTAAAAGCAAAGCACTGTCAAAACTTCTTTTGAGTTATATAGATATGTTGATATGTGTTCCAAAATTGTATAATGTTCTTAGAAATCTGTGTTTTAGGGGCCGGCCCGGTGGCGCACTGCTACAGTGTGCCGCTTGGGAAGCGCGGCGGCGCTCCCGCCGAGGGTTCGGATCCCACATACAGACCGGTTCCCGCTCACTGGCTGAGCGAGGGGAGGGCGCAGCACCAAGGGTTGCGATCCCGTTGCCGGTCCCAGTCCGGTACGGGTGCGACACTGAGGGTTGCGATCCGTTGCAGGTCACAAAAAAAGACAAAAAGGAAAAAAAAAAGAAATCTGTGTTTTAGTATAAACTATCAGTCATAATCTTGGTTCAACTATAGTTTTAAAGTGTTATGTCTTCAAAAAGTTTCATGAAAAAAATAGAAAAAAAATCTGACATATATAGGTTCCTAATAACTTTGAGTTCTTATCGTTGAACTGAATTTTCAAAATTCTAATGAAGAAACTGATGGGTTCATGAAGCTGCTAACCAAAGTCCAACAGAGCAAAAGTTAATTACATAAAACTGAATGAACTGATAAAGAATTATAGGTTTTGGTAATTTCTATATTTTGAAACACAGCTATTTCTTTTAATGTTTTGTTTTCCAGGCTTATGCAAACCTTTTAAACTATAACAACTTCGTGATGTATATGTTTATGAGCAAAAATAGAAACATTTACTTTTCTCTGTACTTGATCCCTCCAGGATTTGGAAACTATTTGTGAGTATTCTTATTTCATGGCAATATAGTTATTTGAATAAGTTCGATAAGAATTTGCTCTTCTTGTAACAGGACACAACTGAGACGCTGATTATTTTACCAAGGCTTTGATGGAAATATCATATTTTTAGACATGACCAGACTGTCTTATGAAATCCAGGTTGACCTTTTATGGAGCCAATAAAAAGCCCCCTGGAAAGACTTGCCTGATACTTTGTGTACAGGATTACAGGGTTCCTGGCCTTGCAGTAACAAAAGAATGTAACTTTCTCAAAGGCCAGAACCTCAATATTTTGGGGACCTACAGAAGAGAGGAATTCACCTGACTCACAAAGGTAATTAGAGAGTGAATCAAATCCTTGGCTTGGCTTCCTAAGACCTAAGGGGCTTTTTTTTTTTTTCCTTTTTGTCTTTTTTTGTGACCGGCAATGGATCGCAACCCTCAGTGTCACGCCCATACCAGACCGGGACCGGCAACGGGATCGCAACCCTCGGTGTTGCTCCCGCACCTCATTTTTAGATATGATCAGACTGTCTTATGAAATCCAGGTTGACCTTTTATGGAGCCAATAAAAAGCCCCCTGGAAAGACTTGCCTGATACTTTGTGTACAGGATTACAGGGTTCCTGGCCTTGCAGTAACAAAAGAATGTAACTTTCTCAAAGGCCAGAACCTCAATATTTTGGGGACCTACAGAAGAGAGGAATTCACCTGACTCACAAAGGTAATTAGAGAGTGAATCAAATCCTTGGCTTGGCTTCCTAAGACCCAAGAGGCTTTTGAAGGTCTAATCTGAGATACTTTATAAAAGTCCCAGCAAAGCCAACTCAGAAAGACCCTATATGATAAATCATTATTCTTGCTGTACTTTATACAAATAACCTGGCCAGAATCTAAACTTATTTTGTAAACAAATTAGTCTTGTCATAAATATCTTTGGTAAAAATGGGAAACTTGGAGAGAGAAAATTATGTTTCAGAAGGAAACTATAGTGCACTTGTTATTAGATTCTTGTCCTGACTTTCAATCTCTTAGTAAAACTTGTATCTTCCAGGCTACAACAGCTCCACATCAAGATGACGGTGGCACAAGGGTTCCAACCCGTCCCCTCCCAAGAGGAACCGAGTCCCTATAAATCACTAGATCAGTCAGCAAGAGATCTTT
>NW_007787783.1:0-2431 GCF_000696425.1 Galeopterus variegatus
CACTGAAATATGTATTTCTATATACACTCCTAATAAACACATATCACAACTTGGGAATTAATGAAAAGGATATTGGCAGTAATATCAAAGCTTCATTTTTAAAAAATCTCTTTTTACTTTTGGTTTATATAAAAAAGGAACTCAACCCGATTAATTGAAAAATAAAAATAGGAGTTACAATGGAAACTTGTCATCGTCATAGAAGAATGGCCTCAAAAAGTCCAGATATCCCATTATTGAGGGAAGATGAACATTGCCTATGATGAAAAGTTTGCTCCCTCCTTTAATTTGGTTGTGACCAAAAGTAATCTGGAACTCAAACTCATAGTAGATAAATAATGGATGGCTCAACTTTTTAACCAACTGAGCCATTTAGATAAGAAAAAAAGGGCTTATCTTTTCAATGCTGAACTCATTTCAGACATTTTACTTCACTGATTTTGAGAAGTAAGATATTTATGTGCTTTTAAGGAGTCTCTGATAAGACGTTATATGAATATGTTACAATATGCATTTGCTTTACTATTGGAATAGCTCTTATATCAGGGAAAGAGGGCCATAAGATACAATTACCATTTATTTCTATATGCCAAGTTTTCTGGCATATTTTCTTGGGGAGAACATAAGTCTACCTGGCTGCTTTTGACCAAAGAGATCAATAATTCTACCAGAATCAGTAGCTAAAGTTGAGTATGGATAAATTTAACTTCTCCTAGGTCATTTCAAAAGTCTCATTTTTTAATAAAATGTTTATTGATTTTTGCTTATTACCCAAATGAATATATGTCTAATGGAAAAAATTATAAAATATGGATATATAAATAGAAAAACAAAAAAATAAATAAATAACACTTAAATCCTACCACTGAAGATAACAAACACTAACATCTTAAACTTTATCTTTCTAAACTCTTTTCTACATTTATCCAAATGATATTTTTTACAAAAAGTATTCATTTTCTCTCATAATTTGCTAGTTAAAGTTAACTACATATTGCATACTCATTTCCATTTAATTTACCATTCTTTAGCAAAAGCATTTTAAGTACTACATAGCACTGTACAGCATGGATATGCTATAAATATATTTAGCCATGGAATTATATATTTATAGCATGATGATGAATAAGTAAAAAAAAAAGTACAATAATCGTTCAAATTGCATCTTGAATGAATTTGACCATTCACTTTTTCTACCGAAAGTCATAAAACTGGTAGAAATTTCAAGCTATTCACCAAAATCCATTTTATTCTTTTTCCTTAAAACGTAGCTAGAGACTGCATTTCCCAATTCCCCTTTCTTCTGAGTGTAGAATATGACCAGAGGCTATGTGCCATTTCAAGACCTAGGCCTTAAAATATTGCACATGTGCTTGCCTGCACTCATCTCTCCCCCAACTGTCCCCCACCCATGCCTCAACTGAAACCAGGAATTTGCAGCAACCCAGTTTCAACCAAACAGATGACAACATAACCTAGAATAGAGCAATGACTTGAAGGAGCCTGAGTCCCTGAACGACAAAGTGAAAGATAGCTGCCCCATACTGTCTTAGCCAGCTTTCTATTGCTTATAACAGAATACCTGAAACTGTGTAATTTATTAAAAAAAAAAAAGAATTTATTTCCTACAATTTTGGAGGCTGGGAAGTTCAAGGTTGAGGGCATGCATGTGGTGAGGGCCTTATTCCTGGTGGGCACTGTCTTCAGAGTCCAGAGGCAGTGCAGGGCGTTACATGGGGAGAGGGCAAGAGTGAGATGGTGTGCCTTCTTCCTCTCCTTATAAAACCATCAGTCTACTCCCATGATAGCCCATTAATCCATTAATACATGAACGGATTAATCCATTCATGAGGGTCTGTCCCTCACGATCCAATCACCTTTTAAAGGACCTACCTCTCAATACTGCCACATTAGGGATTAAGTTTTCACATGAGCTTTGGGGGAAACAAACATTCAAATGTAGCACATATCATTCCAGGACAAATGTGTCTCTCTCAGCTATGACTCATAATTCTGGAATGTGCTCTGTGTTGTACCTGCTTTCTGAACACACGACTGAAATGTGTGAATAAACAGGAGAGGCTTCCTAAATCTTTTATAGCCTGAATCACTTGTGCTGTGTCATCAGTAACATTTACATGATGTTAAATTATTTTTTATTTTTTTATTTTAACTTCTCAATATACATTGTAGTTGATTTGCATGCCCCTTTGCCTGTTCCTCTGTCCCCTCTCCCCTCCCCCACTCACATTATATCTGATCACTTGACCTATAAAGTTCAAGGAATTTTGTGATTGTTGCATCTTCTTCCCCACCACCACCACCCTTTGTGTGTTTATTTATTTTTAGTTCCCACAAATAAGTGAGAACGTGGCATTTCTCTTTCTGTGCCTGACTTGTTTCACTTAATATAATTTTCTCTAAGTCCATC
>NW_007787784.1:0-2431 GCF_000696425.1 Galeopterus variegatus
AAGATGTTCTCATTGAGGTAGAGTTCTGGAGACATTGAGAAACATGATGAACACCTATGCCAGAAGGGCCAATGTGTTTTCCTTTGTCCTCAATGCTGCAAATTGGTTTGGTTTGCATACCTCCCTTGAAAAATGAAGGAATGCTTCTGGGACTTGATTAGCATGTGTGTCCTGGGGCTCTGGGCTGAACATGAATGAAGAATGTGGGCTTTTGGAAAATTCCCTGGACAGTGGTCAATGCCAGAAGGGGTGATGAGTTCTACCCTACAGCACCCTTGAAGGGGAATAGGAACTCATCCTGAGTCAAGGGAAGGGTTGCCCCATCACTCAGGTCCAAAAGGACGGGTTAGAAGCATAACATATTCATATGCTGACTTCTTTCTGTAGTGCAACTTTAGAGCCATGGTCTCCAGAAGGGACATGTAGGAGGAACTACTGGGGTAAAGGAAGAAAATATTGGAATTTCTATTTATTTATTTATTCGGTGGCTGGCCGGTATGGGGATCCAAACCCATGACCTTGGTGTTACCAGCACCATGCTCTCCCAAGTGAGCTAACTGGCCATCTCCTATATTTAATTTTATCTTGTCTTTGTAAGATTTCTATTACTGTGTACGTTTTGTGTTAATAAATATTACAATCATACATTATATATGTAGTAACTATATATCTAATAGAAGTACATGTATCTAATCATTTTTTAATGATGACGTATGTGATCAAAGGTTTTGGAGACCACTGCTCTGGAGAATCTTTGACCCAGTCCTTTGAAGCTTGCTGTGGACTATGCTCTGGTGTGGTCCAGAGCAGTCCAACCAAGAAGAAAGGTCTAGTCTGTGTAGGGAAAAGTAGCACAGAGACCCGGTGGCAATGTGGGACTTAATTGTCCTTGAGAAGGAGCTCTCCAGGAATAGCAGCTGGGATGTCTGTCCCCTGTGCCAGTGTTAGTCACCTCCTCTGAGGTTACTTCCTCAGGGCTCCCTCCTACCTGATACTGAGACCTTTCATTACATTCTTTACTGAGGAGGGGGAGTGACAGTTTCTCAATGGGAAATTGAAGAGGTGGGAGGCCTAGGATGCCTTCCAGCACAGGCGGAGCCGTGAGCAAGTAGGGTCTTGCAGATGGATGGTGGGCATGGAGACTGTCAGCACGGTGAGGAGCCTGACGTCATGGGAGCTGTGTCCTTCTGCTCTGTGTCTCCCTGCTTCTGTGGTGACTTATGCTTGTGACAGATGCTACTGGTTGCCTAACAGAACTTCAATTTTGTTTGAAATGCCAATGTGCCCAGCTGAAAACTCTGTTCCTCAACCTCTCCTCTGCAGAGAAGGCTGGTCATACGATGTGGCTCTGGAACAGGTGATGTGGGCTGGAGTCTGGATGGGGCTTCCCAGTGTGCTCTTGATCAGGAGTCAGATTCAGCTGGTGTCATGAAACGTGGAGCTGTGCTGAAGGCGGAGCAGCTGTGGCCACACAGCAACAAGGAGGAGGACGGAGAGCTGAGGAGGCGACAGAAGGAGCGGGGTCTCCGAGGGCCCTGGTCTGCCCCACCCAGACGTTTTGTTAAGAGAGGAAAATATATCTCTACTTGATCCGGCCACTGTCAGACAGTTGTGTTTCCTGTTGCTTCCAGGAAAACACAGTGCTAATAAATATGAAGGTCATGACTGCAGGGCTCTGACACTTCGGTCGAACCTCTTGGCTCCGTGCAAGATGCTGACGCCCTCAGTATCAAGGAGTGCAAGTCTCCTGTGTCTTTGGGAGCCCTTGTTCCTGCCCCTTCTCTGGTGGTGGTAGAAAGATGTCCTGTCACTCTGCTAGTCAGGTTGGCCCTGCTTCCTGACAGAAAAAAAATGCCAGTTTGACTCATGTTATCAGAGTTTGACAGGAGGAGGAAAGGCAGTGTAAAGTAAGGCAAATCATAACTAAAGCCAAAATGTTTCATTATTTTCGTTATACTAAGTTTCCATTTATATTGTCAGAGCTAGGGCTCAGACCCTCCAAACTCATTGTACATACTGGGTCACCAGACCCCTCAAATGCCAGGCTGGGTCCCCGGACCCCTCACATGCAGGTCCATGCTAGGTAATTGGGAAAGATTCCAGGAGCCGTTGGCAGATGACATGAGCTCAGTCCTCAGCTTCCTCAGCAGCAGCAGCTTACAGGTCCGGCAATGGCAGTGACCCCCCCCTTTCCCCCTCCACGGGGGGCATCCCGGGGATGGGAGGCCCCGTGGATCAGAGCCACTCATCCTTATACTTAAGTCCATAACCCAGGTCACCTGGGTGCACATGCGCAATTACACTAGACAATAACCAAGGAACACCTGAACACATATGCCTATTTACATCAAATGCTTGGCAAGATGCTGAACATCTGAGGGGCCCTGACCATTTTCCCTATATTTTCCCATCAGGCAGTGAGCCGTCTCCT
>NW_007787785.1:0-662 GCF_000696425.1 Galeopterus variegatus
TGAAATCTGTGGGGGCACAAACAATCTTTAGTAGGAACACGTCTTGCTGGAGAACATGGCAGGGCATTCTCTCTCTTTCTCTCTGTCTTTCTTCCTGGAAAATAACTGTGATTATCAACATGAGTTCTGTGCTGAGAAATGGCTGGGCTTGTCCTGGGAGACAAGAAGCTCAGGCACAACATTTCTCTCCACACTTCCTTCCTTCTCGCTTTTGTGTCCAAGCAGACTGGTTGTGCAACTGATGTTTGTTGCAGGGCCGCCCCATTAGGGCAGTCATGACTCAGGGGATGGGAGGAGGCCCAGTTTTTACTAAAGGCATGATTTTCATGGAAATGGGGTTTGGCGAAGCAAGACTTTTTTTTTTTTTTTTCCTTTTTTTTGTCTTTTTTCGTGTCTGGCAACGGATCACAACCCTCAGTGTCGCGCCCGTACCGGACCGGGACCGGCAACGGGATCGCAACCCTCGGTGTTGCTCCCACACCTCGCTCAGCCAGTGAGCGGGAACCGGTCTGTATGTGGGATCCGAACCCTCAGCGGGAGCGCCACCGCACTCCCAAGCGGCGCACTGTAGCAGTGCGCCACCGGGCCGGTCCCTTCATTAAGACTTTTTTAAAGAAAGAATGAACACTTGCTGAAAGAGCCACATTCATAAACCTTGCACA
>NW_007787785.1:1520-2431 GCF_000696425.1 Galeopterus variegatus
AAGAATATTGAGGGTATCGCTTGTCTTGTCAACTTTTGTGTGCCCTCTAATCCTTCCACAATGAACACGTGGAAGACTAGAGGGAAGACTAAAGGTTGAGGCAGATTGAATAATTATTTTGCATAGGAAAGCTTCAGGGTGGTGAAATGAAAACAAATTCAATAGCAATATCTTCTTTGCCTAGCTCTTTGTAGTTTCTGATATTCTTTCTTATCCTCTATCTGATATGGTATAACCAAAAACTTTGTGGTGTTATCGTTGTTATACCCAAATTGCAAACCTCAGGTGGTTAAATCATTGGCACATGCTATCCAGCTAGTTAGAAGTGGCATAGCCAGAATCCAGGACATTCCTGAGGACTCACATGATGGTGACACTCCATAACATAGCATAAGAACATTTCACACATGTGGTTTTGAATGTTAGCATGTATGTGTGTTGGTGATGGAGAATAAGACTGTGAACTATGGCTCCAACAATGAAATGTTGTGTAAATTCCTCATGTAATAGAGAATAGCTCATTTTTTACAAAGCCCTGAAGTTGTTAACTCATCCTGAAAGGCTATCAAAAGGTATCCCATGAATCACACTTTAGTTACATTGTTCTGTGCTTTGTTAAATTTAACTATAATTACTCTTGTTGGAATGGAGCAATGTGGCAATGCGTTTCATTCTGTTTAATCTTGGGTTTTAAATTGCCCTTTTAACATGTATGTGTTTGTGTGAAGAAATGAGTTAGCAACATGGGCCTGTGACTGCTATCCTTAGAAGGTCTTGTTTGCACGTTTGCCCTTTGGCTAGCATCTGGGAACTTGGATTTTAAGAGGATTTCCTTACTGATAATAGTGGCTTATTGTGCCTAAACTGTTTGTATACACATGCTGTTTGTACTACACACCTGCTTTCTTTCT
>NW_007787786.1:0-2431 GCF_000696425.1 Galeopterus variegatus
TTTTTTCTCACTACCGAAAATTTTTTTAACATGCTTTGTTTTGTTTTTGTGTCTTTGATTTTGTTGTTTGTATATCGACTTGTTTTAAAGATACAATCATTTTGTGCTTCTAATTTAGGGCGTGAGGGGCTGATTTAGACCATGGGAACTGACTTCTGCACTAAACTGGCATTTGGGAGGATCTAAAAGGTTTGAATGTATAGCCCTGTGCAGTCACTTCTGTTTCCTGTCCTCTCACATCCTTGAGATCAGTAGGTGTGATTGAGCTAATAGCCCTTCATTTTGAACCCCAAGGTAACATTAGGCATTTTCATTGGAAACAGTGGGCAGTTGAATTTCTCAGGTCTGTTTGAAAATATGGACCTTTGTTATTGGACTGGCCTCATCTGATGGACAAGGATATAATTGGCACCTCCATTTAAAAATAGTTTCCTGTTTGAATTGTGCTCAAAAGATTTTATATTTGCCCCTTCCCAGCATTAAATTATTTTTATTTATTTATTTATTTATTTTTTAAAAAGATGACCGGTAAGGGGATCTTAACCCTTGACTTGGTGTTGTCAGCACCACGCTCAGCCAGCGAGCGAACCGGCCATCCCTATATGGGATCCGAACCCGGGGCCTTGGTGTTATCAGCACTGCACTCTCCTGAGTGAGCCACAGGCTGGCCCACAGCATAAAATTATAAACTTACGTTAAACATGTATTTTGAGGAATACCTTCACAGAGGATTTTCTTTCCTTTGTAAAATTACTTAACTTTCCCCAGTCCTTACCCCACTGACTGTGGGCATCTGAGATTATGAATATCTGCCTTGCCAGGCAGGAAAGAACTTTGTATTAATTGGATATGATTACCAGGATTTTCTTTCCTTTGTAAAATTACTTAACTTTCCCCAGTCCTTACCCCACTGACTGTGGGCATCTGAGATTATGAATATCTGCCTTGCCAGGCAGGAAAGAACTTTGTATTAATTGGATATGATTACCACTCTCAGCAATTGTATTAATGGTGGGATCCATAAAGGAAATGTTAAACCAGTCTTAGAATAGGTTGTTGCGTGAATTGCAAAATTTACACTAAATAATTTTTTTTACTTTTTTGAACCAGTCATGATATCATCTAGTTCCTCTTTCAAGTTAGGGAGATGTCTGCTTTGTGTTAATGTTATAACATATTTAATCTTCATTAGAAGTGTCCTACAAATTGCAAGTTTTCCCTTTTGAATCTAATATATCAGGCTCATTTTTAGCTGATTTAGATACAAAAGGATTTTACTGTAGCTTGATATTAGCTCCCTGTAGCCTTTCAGATACATTAATCAAAAAAGCCAAACTTAATAAAGCATCTAACTTAAAATGGATTGATCTCAAATATTTTATAGCCACTATCTTTTCACAATAGTGAAACATAAGAGTTTAAGCCTTGCCAATTTAGAGAGTGCTTAACAATGTGTAAGTACTTATTTTCACTTAATAGATTTTTACCTGTGCCTTGTTTTATATCTAAACAGGTTTCCTTTGACCTCAAAATCACTAATGCAAGGAAAATTACCATATCATGAGAGCATTTCCTCCCCTTTTTTTCCTTTTCTGATGCATAGAATAATAAATACTCTGAAGGCTTAGGAGTAGACATGGCTTGAGAGAGAGCCTATTAAGTGCTGTTTTCTAATTGCTTTAAAAAAAAACTAACCAAATCATGCTAACCAAACTGATTTTCTTGCTAAAAGAGAACTAGTTTTGGAATAATTTTTGAGTCTCTTTTTTCTCAGTTTCTACTTAAATATCAAGTTGGGCCCTATCTGGATTTGCTTTTTAAATCAGCTTTATTTCATGCCAGATTTGGGCCCCAAACAAACTCATAAACGAACGAACAAAAAGAATCCTTAAATTCAGAATAATCAAAACAAACAGATACATGCACCCAGTTTTTCCCTCTTTCATTGGAAACTGCTTGATTATAATGTGCTCTGAGTATAAAAAGCATAAGAGAGCCTTTAACATAACAGGAGAGAACCGCAGCCCTGGTTCTGCATCTCATTGCCAATTGAAGTAAGGAACGCTCTGGCTGTTGGGACTTTTAAATCTAGACTTAAAAGTTATTTGTTCTGTTTAGCATTTTTAAAATGATTCTATTAGGAATTGTATGTGCTTCAGTTTTAATTTTAACTCATAATGATTGTAAAGCACCCTGGGATGCTTGCATGAAGGGCGCTACAGAAATATAAGATTGTATTGTGTTCTAATATGCAGTATTATTATGGGGTACTGGAGTTTCACCATGGACAATTCATAAGGTCGCAGAATTCCTCATTGTAGAAAAGGTGTCTGACTTCCTTTAGCAGTCTTTTTTCTTTCTTTCGTTCTTACTCTAAAACTTTGTTCTCTTTAGTCATTATCTTTTTCTTTTAAAAAATATTGATTTTTTT
>NW_007787787.1:0-2430 GCF_000696425.1 Galeopterus variegatus
AGCTCCTCACCAGCACAGTGCATCTTCAGTGCCCTGATGTTACACATGCCAGCACTTGGACGACAGGCTGGAGTTATAGCAGGTAAGGAGGTAGCTGGGTTAGTTCCATAATGGTGGTGGAGGAAAAATGAGAACCCTGAAAGCTTTTCTTTCTTTTCTTTCTTTTTCTTTCTCTTTCTTTCTTTCTTTCTTTCTTTCTTTCTTTCTTTCTTTCTTTCTTTCTTTCTTTCTTTCTTTCTTTCTTTCTTTCTTTCCTCCCTCCCTCCCTTCCCTCCTAACAGCCAGTTATGAGAGAGAACATGTGGTATTTCTCTTTCTTTGTCTGGCTTATTTCACTTAACATAATTTTCTCCAGACTCATCCATGTTGCTGCAAATGGCAGAATTTCATTCTTTATTTATGGCTGAGTAGTATTCCACTGTGTATATACACCACATTTTCCTTATCCAGTCTTTCAAAGATGGACATTTAGGTTGGTTCCAACTCTCGGCTATTGAAAACAGAGCTGTGATAAACATGGAGGTGCAGGTATCCCTTTGACATGATGATTTCTATTCCTTTAGGTATATACCCAGCAATGGAATTGCTGGTTCATATGGCAGTTCTATCTTTTGCTGTTTGTGAGGAAACTCCATATCATTTTCCATGTTGGCTGCATCAATTTACAGTCCCACCAAAAGTGTGGGAGAGTTCCCCTTTCTCTGCATCCTCACCAGCATTTATTATTCTCTGTCCTTTTGATAATGGCCAGTCTAAACAGAGTAAGATGATATCTCAATATGGTTTTGATGTGGATTTCCCTGATGTTGAGTGATGTGAGCATTTTTTCATGTGTCTGTTGGAGATTTGTATACCTTTCTTTGAGAAATGCCTATTCAGCTCCTTTGCCCATTTTTTCATCAGGTCACTTGTTTTTTTTTTTTTTTTTACTAAGTTGTTTGAGTTCTTTGTATATTCTGGATATTAATCCCTTGTTGGATGCATAGTTTGTGAATATTTTCTCCCATTCTTACGTTGTCTTTTCACTTTGTTTCTTTTGCTGTGCAGAAGCTTTTTAGTTTGATATAATCCCATTTGTTATGTTACTTGTGCTTTTGGGGTCTTATTCATAAAGTTATTGCCCAGTCCTGCTTCCTGAAATGTTTCCCTTATGTTTTCTCTTAAGAGTTTTATAGTTTAAGTCTTATATTTAAGTCTTTAATCCATTATGAATTGATTTTGGTCCATGGCAAGAGATATGGGTCTAGTTTCAATCTCCTACATATGGATGTCCAAGTTTCCCAGCATACATTTACTGAAGAGGCAGTATTTTCCCCAATGTATACTTTTAGTGCCTTTGTTGAAGATCAGTTGGCTGTAAGTTTGTGGGTTGATTTCTGGGTTCTCTATTCTGTTCCATTGGTCTGACTGTCTTTTTATAGCAGTACCATGCTGTTTTGATAACTATAGCTTTGTAGTATAATTTGAAGTCAGGTAGAGTTTGCCCATGGAACTAAATGAGTCAGGAGTCTAACCCAGGCAGTCTGGCTCCTGAGTGGGCCCTCTTAATCTCTGCCTTACAGTAAAGCCCAGACTGCCGAGTGTTCTTTATGTGGACGGATTAATGTAGCATTGGCCAGAGCATTGCCCTGTGATGGCTAGGCTTATGAGACATCAGCCAGAAGAGAGGAGGGAGGTTGACAAGGACAAAACATTAACAGCCAGGCCTGCTGTCAGCAGCATTTGGTCCCAGGCAGGAGACTCTGACAGATCTCTCTGAACAGGACACAGGACTTACGTGGTTAGAGGTGAAGGGAGGAGGAGTTGAGTGTTCATGAGCCCAGCCCAGATGAGGGCTGATGTCAGTTCTCTGTGCATTCGTCTCCAGATTTGACGTCTTATATAAACTGGTTGGTGTGAGACGCTGTCCTGCACTTTCAATCCACTGAATTTGAAGTCCTTGCAGTGGAAGCAGTTGGGTGGGCTGGAGCTACTCTGGCTCAGAAACCACTAGATGCCTCCCAGAGGCAATGACAGGCTGCCAGTATGCAGAGCTGTATCTTTTCACTCTCCTGCATCTCCTCTCTCCTTTTCCCTGATTGGTTGGCACGTATTGGAGGGCAAGTCCCTGTCATAGGCCCCGTGAAGAGTACTCTAGAGGGATAGGATTTGAAGGTGAAAGTCAGTGAACGTGACAGAAAATGAGGACATAAGAGGATGAAGGCTGATTCCAGTTATCGGACTCTCCTGAATGGTGGGCATCGTGAATTTTAGTAAAAACAAAGCCAGTGTCAGGTACCTTGATTCTTGGCGCATAGCCCTTTCCCTGAAACCACAGCTCTCTTCTAGCCATTTCTGAAGTGCCAGGCACTTTTCTTGCTGGGGTTGCTGAAAGAAAATCAGTAACTGATTTGAGGAACCTTTCTCCCTGCTGGGGCACCTGGGGCAGAA
>NW_007787788.1:0-2430 GCF_000696425.1 Galeopterus variegatus
GAAAATGATTCAGTTAGGAAGAGTAAGTTCAAGAGATCTATTGTACATCATGGTGACTAAACTTTTAATATATTGTATATTTGAAAATTGTTAAGAGAATATATTTTAAGAGTTTTCAGTACAAAAGAACTATAAGTATCTTAGGTAATGTATATGTTAATTAGCTTAACTTAGCCATTCCACAATGTATACATTTTTCAAAACATCTCATTGTACACCATAAATATAAATTTTGTCTAAAATTTTTTTTAAAAGGCAAGCAACAGGCTGGACTTGTAATCCTATATCTGATAAAGAACTCTTACAACTCAATAACAAGTGTTATGGGTTGAATTCTGTCTCTCAGAAAGATATTGAAGTTCTGACCCCTAGAACCTGTGAATGTGACCTATTTTGGAAATAAGGCCTTTGCAGATGACCAAGTTAAGATGAGGTCATTAGGGTGGGTCCTCATCCAATCTGACTGGTGTCCTTATAAAAAGGGGGAGTTTGGACACAGAGACAAACAATCACAGAGGGAAGATGGCCTTCTATGAGTCAAGAGGCTACGAGACGTTAGAAGGGAGACTTGGAACACATCCTTCCTTCATGCCTTCAGAGGAAGTATGGCCCTTCCAACACCTTGATTTAGGACATCTGGTCTCCAGAACTGTAAGATGGAACATTTCTGTTATTTAAGCCACTCAGTTTGTAGTACATTGTTATGGCAGCTTTAGCAAGCTATTACAACAAGTTAACCCAGTTTTTTTTAATGGGCATAAGATTTGAATAGACATTTCACTGAAGCACACAAAAAAGGAGCTGAACATTAGTCATTAGAGGAAGGCACACTAAAGCCACAGTGACATACCAGTACATCCCACTAGGACAGCTGCAGGAAAGAGGAGAAACAATCTCAGCAAATTATTTTGTGGATACTGACAAACTGATTCTAAAGCTTATGTGGAAAGGCAAAAGACCAAAAATAACCAACACAGTATTAATGGAGAAAAACAGTGTTGGAGGAGTGACACTACCTACTTAAGTAATTACTATAAAGCTACGATCATCAACACAGCATGGTACTGGCAAAGAATAGACAAATCAATCAGTGGAACAGAACAGAGAGCCAACATAGACCCACACGATGGAGTCAATGGAGCTTTGTCAGTGGAGCACAGGCGAGTCCATGGAGAAAGGATAGTTTTTTCAAGAAATGGTGCTGGAGCAACTGGACATCCACATGTAAAAAAAAATGAGTCTAGACGTAGATCTTACATCTTTTACCAAAGTTAAAATTATAGACCTAAATGCAAAATGTAAAACTCCTAGAAAAAACAGAAAATCTAGGGGACCTTGGGTTTGATGATGACTTTTTAGATATAATACCAAAAGCAGAATCATGAAAGAAAAAATTGATGTTGGACTTTATTAAAATTAAGAACTTCTTTGTGAAAGACACTGTTAAGAGAATGAAAAGACAAGCCACAGACTGGAAAAAATATTTGCAAAACACATATCTGATAAAGGACTGGTATTCAAAGTACACAAAAAAACTTCTAAAACTCAACAATAAGAAAACAGCCCAACTTTAAAATGGTCAAAGATCTGGAAAGACACCTCACCAAAGAAGGTACGCATATGGCAAATAAACATAAAGACGATCAGCATTATACGTCATTGGGGAATTGTACGTCAAAACAAGATACCACTACGTCTGTTAGAGTGAATAAGACCCACGGCCCTGGCAGGAGGAAATGCTGGCGAGGGTGTGGAGCTCAGGGACCCTTGTCCATTGCTGGTGGGAACGCAAAGTAGTACAGCTATGAGGGTACTTCAGAAAGTTCATGGAAAAATAGAATTAAAAAAAAACTTTCCATGAACTTTTTGAAGACCTCTCGTACTTTGGAAGACAGTTTGGCAATTTCTTACAAAGCTAACCATAGTCTTGCCATACTATCCAGCTGTCATGCTCCCACATATTTACTCAAATGAGTTGAAAACTTAACCTGCACATGAATATTCATAGCTGTTTTATTCATAAATTGCCCAAATGTGGAGCAACCAAGATGTCCTTCAGTCAGTAGATAAACAAATGGGTATGTCCCTACAATGAGGTATGACGTGGTGATAAAAAGAAATGAGCTGCCAAGCTGTAAGAAGACATGCAAGAACTTTACGTGCACTTTGCCAAGGGAAAGAAGCCAGGCTGTCGTACTATGTTTGACATTCTAGAGAAGACAGATGCAGAGACAGCCGAAGACAGCGGTTGCAAAGGGTTAGGGAAGGGGCACCAGGTTTCAGGGCAGTGAAACTATTACATGTGCTTCTGTACCAGGGGCTGCGTGTCCTTACACATTTGTTGAAACCCAGAGAAGGCACCACACAGAGTGAACCCTGCTGTAAACTATGGCCTTTAGTTAATAATAGTTATCAATATTGGTTCCGTTG
>NW_007787789.1:0-2430 GCF_000696425.1 Galeopterus variegatus
CGTTGGTTGTCAGGCAGGCAGAAAACAAGACAACAAATGAGAGAATGAGAGCATGATGTGAAGGGAAATACTCAGCAAGTTGACCTTGCATAAGGCAGGCAGGAAAGGCCTAACTTGGAGAATAGCATTTGGCCTGAGATGTCATGACATAAAAGGGTGCAAGGCTCTGGGACCTGGAGGAGGAAAAGAACGGAGGTGATGTGGAGAGGAGAGAGGCCAGGGTGGCTGGAGCAGAGGGAGGGAGGAAGGGTTGAGAAATGAATCCACAGAGGTGGGCACAGACCAGCTCCCACAGGAGTTGTACTTCACTCTTTGTGAGCTGGAAGCCTGTGGCAGAACCCAGGTACCTGCCCAATGTCCACTTCACCCTCATCCTTAAACAGAATTCCAGTCTCGGGGCTGGCCCGGTGGCACACTGCTACAGTGCGCCGCTTGGGAAGCGTGGTAGCGCTCCCGCCGAGGGTTCAGATCCCACATACAGACCGGCCGCTCACTGGCTGAGCGAGGTGCGGGCGCAACACTCCCAATCCTGCCGCTTCACTTGCACAAGTGACTGCCTCTCTCAGACCCTCGGTTTCCTCATCTGTAAAATGGGATGAATAACACAGCCTTCCTCCCTCTATCAGTTTGGGCTGCCTTAGCAAAGTACTACAAACCAGGTGACTTAAAACAACAGAAATTTATTGTCTCACAGTTCTGGAGGCTGGAAGTCCAAGATCAGGGTGTCTACAGGGTTGATTCCTTCTGAGGGCTGAGGGAGCTTGTCCAGGCCTCTCTCCTTGGCTTGCAGATGGACATCTTCTCCCTGTGTCTTCACATGATCTTCCCTCTGTACCCGTTTCCCTTTTGTAAAGGCACCAGTCATAATGGATTAGGGCCCACCCTGATGGCCTCATTTTAACTTGATGACCTCTGTAAAGACCCCAGGTCACAAGCTGAGGTACTGGAAGGTAAGAATTTAACATACCTTTTTTAGGGGGGGACACAATTGAACTCATACCACTCCCAAAGTGGTTTCCAGTGGAGGTAATAAATTAGGTGTGAGGAAGGGTTGAGAAATGAATCCACAGAGGTGGGCACAGACCAGCTCCCACAGGAGTCGTACTTCACTCTTTGTGAGCTGGAAGCCTGTGGCAGAACCCAGGTACCTGCCCAATGTCCATTTCACCCTCATCCTTAAACAGAATTCCAGTCTCATCCAGAGTGACATGAATAGACTCAGAGCTAATGAAAGACAAACGGACAGAGACTGAAGACAGACAGAGACTGGAGGACAGATGGACAGAGACTGAGGACAAAGAGATACTTAGGAGAGACAGACAGAGACTGAAGGACAGAAAGACAAACTGAGTACAAAAAGATAGAGACTGAAGAACAGGGAGAGAGACTGAGGACAGACAGATGGAGACCGGAGAGGAGATGGAGACTGGAGGACAGATGGAGACTGGAAGACAGATGGAGACTGAAGGACAGATGGACAGAGATGGAGGACAGACTGATGGATGAAAAATAGTGTTCCTGGACAGAAGGACAAAGGACAAAGGGCAGATGAAGTGTCACAACGACTGACTGAGCATCCAAGCAATGAAGAGGCAAGTATCTGAGCTGCCAAATGACCCGCGAGTGGCTGCCTGCTGCCTCAGAGAATGGAGCAGGATCACCTCCCAGAGCAGATGACTCACCCGAGGAACCCGCTCACACACCAGGCAAAACCACCTACCACACAGCCCTCAGCCCAGGGCCTCACCCAGGTGGTTGACACCAAACTGCATCTCAAAGCCGTCCTCAGTGGTCCAGTGTGGGCACCGCATCACAGCTGCATTGTTGACCAAAATATCCACTCGTTCCTCCTCTGGAAGACAGGAGTGTGGACGCATCAGGGGAGAGGACAGGCACCACCCCTGCCTAAGGCACCAGCACAAACCAGCGCTGGACAGTGTCCCCCAGACATTCCTGGGCACCTGCAGCCTGTAAAGGTGGCCTCTATTAAAAATAGGGTCTCTGCAAAGTGATCACATTAGGATGAGGTCACTAGGGTGGGTGGGCCCTGATCCAATATGTCTGGTGTCCTCATAAGAAGGGAAAACAGAGATACAGACAGACACACAGGCAGGAAGGCCACATGAAGACAGAGGCAGAGATTGCAGTGATGCAGCTGCAAGCCACCAACTGACAGCCACCACCAGAAGCTGAAGCAGCAGGAAAGAGTTCTACACAGTCTCAGAGGGAGGGTGGCCCTGCCAACACCTTGGTTTCAGACTTTCCAGACCTCTGGAACTGTGAGAAAATTAATTTCTTGTGTGTTAAGCCACCTTGTTTGTGGTGCTTTGTGATAGCAGCCTCAGGACATTCATAAACTGCGCCTGCGCCCCCCGCCCCCAACTATCTATGCCTTGGAGATCGTTCCTGCAGGAGCCTCAGGGCCTCAAA
>NW_007787790.1:0-2430 GCF_000696425.1 Galeopterus variegatus
GCCCCCACCTCCAGTGCTTGGAGTCCAGCCTCAGACTCAGACAAGGAAGCAGGCAACTATAAGACTGTGTGATGACTGCTATGCTGGGTAAACCCATGGTGCTGTGAGAGCATGGAAGGAGGGACGCGGACAGGGGGAACATCTTGGAGGAAGAACACCTAAGCAGATTCCTGAAGGTTGAGGAGGAGTTAGCAGGTAAAAAAAAAAAAAAAGAGGACTTGTGCCCAGACATCTAAATTGTGAGGCATGGCTGGCTGGCTGGCTTACCTGCTGTGACACTGGATTGTTGCAAGGATAGCTGGGTGTTTCTCATGGAGAACAAGTAAGCCTCAGAAAGGTAGCCATGTGATTTGCTTTACGTTTTGCCCAAGAAAGCCACTTGGAGGGGCAAGGGGACCTCAGCAGAAAGAAGCTGGAGGTGGCCCACCAGATACCTAAGGTCTGTGGAAGGAGTGGCAAGTGACCAGCAGACATAGAAATTCACTTGCCCACTCAGGGAAACCGTAGGTGATACTTTCCTGACAATCGAGGGGGTCTTTCTAAAGAACCTACAGGAGTATCCCTAAGAGAGGGAGGCAGTTTTAAATACCTGCCAGATGCAGAAGCGCCGATACTAGAGTGCACGATATAGTCAGTAATGATAAAATCAGTCATGTGAGGACTTTATGCTCCTCTTGCTTTATCTCGGTGACCTACAGCCAAGTATACCTGGGACTGAGGGGTGTCCCGGGATATGGGACTTCCAGGGCTAAATCAACAACAGTCCTAGGAAAAGGGGGCAGCTGGTCACCTTCCGAGTCATTCCTTCCCCCTACGCTAACTTTAAAAGGAATCAGAAACCTTGTTAGCAAGTTGGAAGAGAACTAGGTGGGCAGAGAGAGAAGCCCCTGCATCCTCCTCCCACCGTAGATTCTCAACTGCAACAGGGTCCAGGCCTGGGAAGAGAAGTCTAAACTCTAACACAAAATTGAAGTCTCCAATACTCCTTGGGACTGACATTTTAATTTTACTAATTTGAGACTGTGTTGTATAACATGAAATAGCCAAAGAACTTTTTTTTTTTTTTTTTTGGCGGTAAAAAGCACATAACATAAAATTACCCTTTTGTTTGTTTGGTTTTTTGTTTTGTTTTTACCATTTTAAGTGTACAGTTCAGTAGTGTTAAGTACATTCATATTGTTTTGCAACACAGCTCCACAACTTTTTCATCTTGCAAAATTGAAACTCTATATCCATTAAACAATGACTTCCCTCGGCTCCCCACCCCCATCCTGCACCCAGTCCCTGGCAACCACTATGCTACAGCCAAAGTGTTGTACATTCTGAACCTTCTGAAAGTGACCAGAAAGGCACAGTTGGAGAATGGAAGAGGTTCATGTGTCCTGCTTAAGCTTCTGGGGCTGGGGTAATAAGAGCCCCAGGGAGTATATTTAAAGACAGTGAAAAACAAAAGAGTTACCTTCTGATGATACCTGGCTAGTCACACTGTTTAAGCTGATGTTCAAACTTATGTACAGACACGTGTCTCCCACTGGGGGAGGGTTTTGTCTTAGTTATTGTCGTATCCTCAGTAGCCTGTCATATAGTAGATATTCAATAGATATCTGTGATCTGTTATATGAAGGAATGGATTTTGTGTAACTGTAGTTGTTTTGCAAAATGCATGTTTGCAATAAGTAAAAACAACAACAACAAAAAATGGTTCTAGAAGATAGACTACTTGGGGTCGGTATAACTCAGTCAAGGGACCATGACAGGAGAACTTGAGAGAGAGTGAAAAAGATGAGAGAAAACAGAAGAGGGTGGCATATTCTTGCCACTTGCTGCTGCCCCATTTCTCTCCATTTCCCTGCCCAGTGTCTTTACCAAGGGGGACTTATTCTGTTGCTGCTTTAACCCCAATGCTCCTACTTACAGGTTTTTGTGATTGTATTCAAATTTGAACCACCAGAATAATATCTCCTGCCATGGCCTGAATCTGTAGCTGTCACTTTCATGGTGATTTCCATGTTTAACTGTAAGTGTCTGACTACCTCATTGTTTTGTAGGTTAGTTTTGCCCGAACATTTGGAAAATTTTCAACCCTTATTTCTTTTCTCCCTCTTTGTCCCACAGACTGCAAATACACTTACATCAGGTGGCTTAAAGTTGCTCTATAGCTTGATAATGTTCCATTGCTTTCTTTTTTAGTATTTTTTCTCTCTGTTTCATTTTGGATACTTTCTATTGCTATGTTTTAAATTTACTTATCTTTTATTCTACAATGTCTAATCTGCTGTGAATCCCATCCGGTGTATTTCTCACCTCACAAATTGTAATGTTCATTTCTAGAAGTTTAATTTGAGTTTTTCTCTATAACTTTGTGTCTGTAGTTGAGATGCTTAAGCTTTACTCTAGCTTCTGGAACTTACAGTATACAGTTCCAATAAC
>NW_007787791.1:0-2430 GCF_000696425.1 Galeopterus variegatus
ATAAATTATTGATAGCAGCACTATGTTTGGGCTTCCCCAAATGTGATGATTCTTGTAACTGGGCATGTGCTTCCTGGGCCTGTGTAAGTAATGCCTATGGGTTGTTACAAGAGATATTGTTTCCTGTCGGGGCATGAGGCATTTAAGGCAGGCTGCCTCTTGCAGTTGATTAATGTGAGTCTTCTCCCCAGGTCTGAACTGTCCCTGGGAAGCTGTGTGGACTGCTGTCATTGATGAGGAATGCTTGACACTGCCCTGCTGACAACCTGTATTTCCGGTCCTGTGTCCTTTTAAGTGAACCTGATACCGAGTGTGGCCCATGGTCATCTAATTTTGTTTTAAACTTATAAGGATCCTTAGTCTGATAGGTGGTCAGTCATGGACATGGTTCTGAGGGCTATAAAAGGAGAGTGCATAGAGTCTCTCTCTCTCTGCTTCCACCATCTTGCAATGTGACACCCTGTGCCACTAAAGACACCACCAAAGGAGACCCTCACCAGATGTGTTCTCTGGACTTTGGGCTTCCAAGCCTCTGAAACTGTAAGCAGTATATATTGTTCCTTTGTAAGTTACCCAGTTTCAGGTATTTTGTTATAGGCAACAGAAACGGACTTAGTACAGCATTCATACTAAAATAAACTCTAAATGAACTATAAATTATTGATAGCAGCACTATGTTTGGGCTTCCCCAAATGTGATGATTCTTGTAACTGGGCATGTGCTTCCTGGGCCTGTGTAAGTAATGCCTATGGGTTGTTACAAGAGATATTGTTTCCTGTCGGGGCATGAGGCATTTAAGGCAGGCTGCCTCTTGCAGTTGATTAATGTGAGTCTTCTCCCCAGGTCTGAACTGTCCCTGGGAAGCTGTGTGGACTGCTGTCATTGATGAGGAATGCTTGACACTGCCCTGCTGACAACCTGTATTTCCGGTCCTGTGTCCTTTTAAGTGAACCTGATACCGAGTGTGGCCCATGGTCATCTTGTGAATAAATGATAAATTGGATCTAAAAATATCCCTTGGACTACATTGAACCCATTCTCTTATGCTGTTTTAAAATTAGCTTTAAATGCTTATGTATGCCTTATACAGCATTTGAAATAAGATCAGAGCCCTAATACTATTATGTGTATTTTAAATTTCTGTGCCATATTCATTTTTACTTTTTGTTTTGTTTGTTTTATCTTCTCAGATAGTGTTGTATTATTTAGTATATGCAGTAATATTGAACATGCCCATACAATATGAGAATATTTATGTAGAGAATTTGCATTATGAATGCAAACATAAGGTGACGTCTGTTTTTCCTAAGGAATAATCTTAGGGAAAATCTCTCATGCTTTGATATACACAGTAATATATTTCAATTTATTCTTTGAATAATTAGAAAGTGTTTATTTTTCTCCAGGAATCGAGAGATTTATGAAAAGGTAATCACATTTTCACTAAAGAGAGTATCTATTTGGCATTTGGAAAGTAGATTTAAAAATGCCTTTTGTATGTCTGTAAACATCTGTGTTATCTTCATCTCCAATTTTTGTTCTGTGGTTCCCAGCATACACTATAAATGTGAAATGGCTGCACCACAATGTACCTTTGAGTCTACAATTTAAAATATTAAATATAAAGTGAAAAGACGAGGTGGAAGACCAATTATAGTGACTTTGTTTCAGATTTGTAACAATACAAAAATATGCAGATATTAAGCTCAATTAAAAACCATAAGTAGAGTTTAGTTTGTTTTCATAACTGACTAAGATAATGAATTTTACTTAGCTTTCCTCCTCAGTGTTTTTCCTGATATGGAGAGGTTTGGGGCCCACCGGCAAATAAACTTGCTTACTTAGGACAGGAGGATGGGCAAGCAACAGAAGTTACAGCAATTTCTGCTGGTTCACCAATGCTATCTGTATATTGTTTTTATTTTCTAGATTGGTTTCAGGCAAGTGAGAAGAGGGAGCACATGTATAAGGTCAGCAAATATAATAAGTGACAACTGTTATTTTACAAATTGTGCTATGAAAACTGTCTAACTGCATTGATCACCCAGGTGTAGAAATGGCCATGCTGTGGACCGTAAAGAAAAGTGGTGCATATTAAGGAGCCAGGCTTTTAAGTTTGGGCAGCATTGGTGCTGGGTGGAGCTCTTCACTAAATACCTGGAAAGAGAATGCTTTTATGGGAAGAGAGTTTGTGTCTTGTGATGTTTTGAGTTACTTATTCAATGTGATTTTTTTAGCACTTGATGCTACGTGTAGTGTTAGGTACTGAGGCATTTATGAAGATGAATTGACTATAATCCTCACTACTGAGTGCTTCACTATCAAAGGAGACGCATGCACAAATGAACAAGGGGTTTTCAAAGCAGAACTGAGGAGCTTAATTCTGTTTAATAGAAAATCTTCTGAGAGAAGATGGTGTTCAGGCTCGTT
>NW_007787792.1:0-2430 GCF_000696425.1 Galeopterus variegatus
CCTTGTTTTCCGGAACAAAGCAGACATTCAGTGGGGAGGGGGCGGGCGCTGATTCCCTCCCCTCCCCACAGCATCCCGCGCCCCTGCAGGTCCAGAACGCTCGCTTCGAGGTCGGCTGGCCAGGGATGGGGGTGGGAGCGCTCTTTCCCTAGGCTCGGCCACAAAAGCCTCTCCCCGGAGCCAGAGAGAAGGCGACATGGTGTTTGGGTGAGGTTCCCAGCCCGGGCGGGGAGGGCGCGCACGCGGCTGTTTACAGTGTGCTTGTGCTGCTGGAAGCTCACCCGCCACCGCTTGACAGCGTGGGGCACCCGCGGGCTGCCAGCTCAGAGGAGGTGCGCGGCGCGAGCCCTCCGGCACTCGGCCCGAGGCCTCGCAGCGCTGGGGCTAGGGCGCGCAGGGAAGCTTGAGGTCTCCAATCTCGCGTTCCTCCTCCCAACAATGGCTTGGATCAGGTAGTACATCAAAGGCACTGTGGGGGAGAGGGGTGAAGAGCTCACAAGGGGCGCTCAGGACAGTCGCTGTGCCTGGGTTCTGAGCATACCGTCCGTTCCCTCCTAGGAGTAAGTTCTCTGGCCCGAGTGAGCGCGGGACCCGACTCTTGCTACTCGGAGGTGCTTCTCCCTAGTGAAATGGCCCCGCATCCCCACCTGCCCCTGCTCACCCTGCCCTGGGGACTTCTCCCCACCCCACCCCGGGGGAACCGCTGCGCTAGCTGTGCCCAGGCGCGCCGGGCCTCCTCGTCGGCGCAGCGCTGCCTTAGATCCTGCTCCAGCTCTTCCTCTCTCCCAGGCCTGTGGCCGGCCCCCGGCGCCTCCAGCGCGGCCTGAAACTTGATCCCGTGTCGGAAGGACAGTGTGTAAACACCAGGCGCGCTCCGAGAGCCCGCGGGAGGGGACGGGCGAGGGCCGCCCGGGCAGCTCCGAGGCCCCGCGCCCCCTCCCGCCTGCTCGCCCCGGGCATGATCGGCGGCGCCGCCGCCCCGCCCCTCTGCCTTCCCAGTTGGCTCAGCTAATTGGAGCCGGCGGCCTCTTGTTGAATTTTCTAGATCGCAACCGTTCAGTCGTGGCTGCCTGCGGCTCCCCTCCCCCTCCCACAGCTGTTATCTAGGCAGGCAACTTGTTGGTGGTGCGGACCGTCCCTCTGCTGACCCTAGTCCTAGGCTCCACATTCACCCCAGCAGTTCCAGGGGTGTTTTCTGGGGGGCGTGGGAGGGGAGTCTTATTGGAACTGTGAGGCTTCGCGTCAGAATCTGATACTCCCTCGTGGTACTATCCAGGGGCTCCTACAGGCAGAAAGCCATCGTCCTCGCTGTCTTGCAAGGTAGTGACAGGAGGTAGTGACAGTCCCGGAGGGGCTCCAAGAACAGCTCCTAGCAACTTCAGTTCATATCAGGAAAAGATTATGGAAGGATGGGGTGGTGGAAGGCAGGAAGATACCCCCTCCATCCTGCCCTGGTCTCAATCCCTTTCCACACTTGGGCATTTGGGACTTGACTTGGTGTCTAGGTCCCTCATGCAGCAGAGCTCTCCTATACCTTGAGCCTGGCCCACCTATATGTCACAAGGCTGCTTTCCCTCTTGGTTTGAAGTACCAGGTGGGTCTGGGGAAATATATCACTCTGAGTGGGTTCTGGAGGTGCAACTTCTGCAAGCTGGCTCAGCTCTTAAGCTTGTGTCACCAGCCTGTCCTGGGCCTTGGTCCTCTCCACCCCCAACCCCGTTCTCCCTTGGCTAGCCATCTCATAACTTACGCACATGTCTGTGCTAGGTGCACACTGTCTGGTCAGCAAACTCAGGTCTGCATGGCTCTTTAGGAAGTCTAGAGCTTGGCCCTGGCTGAGGTGGGAAGAAGTGAAGCAGTTTGACAGTTCAGAAGGACTCAGGAAGATGTTGCTGCTGATGCTAGAGCAGTTGCCCTACCTATATCCAACATTTCCTTAGAACGTCTTTTCCTCTGAGCAGGACTTTTGCTAGTGGGTTTCACATGCCCAGGGCTCAATGTTGTAAATGTAGCTGCACCCCCAGCCTAACACTGAGGGGATCTGTAGCAGCCAGAGAGCATCTGTTTTTCCTGTGACAGTTCTGAGAAGGGTGACTTCACCCCTTTGATAGTTCTCTGACAACTGTTAGGGAACAAAGAGTGGAGGCTAGGGAACAAAGAATGGAGGCCACAGGCTCATTAATTGTCATTTTCCAACACCTCTTTCCCTCACTTCTAACTTTTACCTAAATTACTACTGTGGGGGTTTTCCTGAGATGTCCTTGCAATCTATTTATTTATTTATTTTATGGCAACTGGCTGGTACAGGGATCAAATCCTGAACCTTGGTGTTATCAGCATCATGCTCTGATCAACTGAGCTAACCAGCAAGCCCTCAATCTATTTATAACCAGAGCAAGATTGCCAACTCAACCCACATTGATTTAAGCT
>NW_007787793.1:0-2429 GCF_000696425.1 Galeopterus variegatus
GCCTATAAAAGCAAGTGCTTGTGTGATAATAAATGGAACTGCCTCGACAGAACCCCCGCCGTGTCTGAGTGTCCTTTAACTGGGCTGGGGGGCCGGTGGTGTGCTCACCTCTGTTCACGGCTCTCTTCCCCCATCTCCTTCCAAAGGGGACTGGAGGGAAAGAGGAATCCGGGCTGTTCGCTCGCTCACCAGAAGGAACGAGGCTAGTGCAGTACGGGTCGGCCGCTGGCAGTGGACCCGACAGAAGCAGAGTGTAAAGATTTGGAAAATTTGCAGCCTGGCCATGTGGTAGAGAAGTGGAGAGCTGGAGAAAAATGCAAAGGTGAAGCAGAGAAACTGGTTTCTAAAGAAATTATTTTGGTGGTGAGGCAGCCAGATGCTAAGAACCAGGACAATGGAAAAAATGCCCTGAAGGCATTCGAGAAGTCTGGAAGGGTGCCCTGAGGCTTAGAAGGACTGAGTTGTCCCAGAGGACAGACCTGGGGTGCAGTTGTCCTTGGGAACCTGCTCCCTGTATCCCAGTGGCTCCGGCTGGAGCAGCCTCAAATGTGGTTCATGCAGCACCCCTGGAGAGTAGAGGTCTCAAACCTCGGTGGCATCCACTTGGTGTTAAGTCTGCAGGGTGGCAGGACATGAGAGCAGTGGAGGTGTGGCAGCCTCCACCCAGATTCCACAGGATGTATGGAAAAGCCTGGGGCCCAGGCAGAGACCTATTGCAGGGGTGGAGCGACCACAGAGGTCATCTACTAGAGCAATGCCAAGCAGGAAAGTGGGGTTGGAACCCTCACAGAGAGCCCCCAACAGGTAAATGTCTAGTACAGCCAATGTTTAGGGCTGCCACCAGGACCCCAGAAATCCAGGGCAACTGTTAACGTGCAACGCAGGCGTGGAAAAGCTGCAGGCACCAGTGTGGCCCACTGGGCTGTGCCTGGCAGAACTGTGGGAACAAGGCTGCCTGATGCTTTGGAGGCCCAGATGCCCAACTGTGCCCAGGATTTAGGACTTGGAGTCAAAGAACATTATTTTGGAGCTTTAAGACATAACGTCTGCCCTGCTGGGTTTTGGACTTGTTTGGGGCCTGTTTTTCCTTTCTTCTGGCCTATTCCTCCCTTTCGGAATGGGAATGTGTACCCAATGTCTGTTTCACCATTGTGTCTTGGCAATAGATAAATTTCCTTTTGACTTTTATAGGTTAATAGCTGGAAGGACTTTTGCTTTTGGTCTCACAGGAGACTTTGGACCTCGGACTTTTAAATTGGGCTGGAATAAGCTAAGACTTTTGGAAATGTTGTGATAGAATGATTGTATTTTGTATGTGAGAGGAACATGAGTTTTGGGGGCCAGGGATGGAATGATGGAATTTGGATGAGTTGTCCCCTCCAAAACTCATGTGGAAATTTGATCTCCAATGTGGCAGTGTTGCAAACTGATTGAGTCATGGGGGTGGATCCCTCATGAATACATTAATGCTCTCCCTGGGGGAGGAGGGGTAGTGAGTGAGTTCTCACTCTGTTAGTTCCCACGAGAGCTTGTTGTATATAGGACCCTGGCACCTCCCCTCTCTCTCTCTCTTGCTTCCTCTAGCCATGTGATCTGCTTGTACCTGCCAGCTGCCTGCTACTTTTCTGCCATGAGTAGAAGCAGCCTGTGGCCCATGCCAGATGCAGCTGTTCCAGAATCATAAGCCAAATAAACCTCTTTCCTTTATAAATTACCCAGTCTCAGGTAATTCTGTTATAGCAACACAAAACGGACTAATACACTAAACAACCTAGCAATTGTATTTCTAAATATTTATCCAAATAATTAGAAAAACTTTGTCCCCATAAAATCCTGACCATGAGTGTTTAATGGTAGCTCTATCCGTAATCACCAAAAAACTGGAGGCAACGAAGAAATCCTTCAATAAGTGAATGGATAAACAAACTGAGGTGCATCTATATAGTGGACTACTATACAGAGATAAAAAAGGAGTGAGCTATCAACCATGCAACAACAGGGACAAATCATAAATGCATATTGCTAAGTTAAAGAAGGCAAGTTGGAAAGCATATACACTTACAAATCCATTATATGATGATATGGAAAAGGGAAAATAATAGAGATGAAAAATTGATCAATGGATTTTCCAGGATTTAGGGGATGGTTGAATAGGTAAAACATGGGAATTTTTTCAGGCTGTGAGACAATTTTCTTTGATACTATAGTAGAAGATACATAACACTATGCATTTGTCAAAACCCTGAAAACTTCATAGAACAAGGAGTTGATCATAATATATGAAAATTTTTTAAAAAAGGAGATTGGAAGATTCTGAGATGGAATGCAGATTTTGACAAAAGAATCTAACTGTATTTCAAATGAATGACATACCTTACTAAAGAGCTTGAGCAGAAAGGTGTTAACCTAAGTTACTTTGGAAAGAATAG
>NW_007787794.1:0-2429 GCF_000696425.1 Galeopterus variegatus
ACTGTATTCATGAAGGCTTATTTCTTGGCTCTCTATTCCATTCCATTGGTCTACTTCATTTTTATGGCTAAATAATATTCCATTGTATGGATTTATCATATTTTATTTACCTATTTATCAGTCAGTGGTTATTTGGGTTTTCACTTTTTGGCTATTAGAAATAAAGCTGCTATAAACTTTTGTGTAAAAGTTTCTGGGTGGACATATGCTTTCAACGATCTTGACTATATATCTTGGAGTAGCATTTCTGGGTCAGATGGAAATTCTATGTTTAATATTTTGAGAAACCACCAACCTGTTTTCCAAAGTGGCTGCACCATTTATATTCCCACCAGTAATGCAATTTGTCTATATCCTCGCCAACACTTGCCACCATTCATTTTTTTATTATAGCTACTCTAGAAGGTATAGCATTGTATCTCATTGCAGTTATAATTTGCATCTCCCTAGTGACTGATGCAGAGCATGTTTTCATGTGCTTATTGATCATTTATATATCTTTTCCGGATAAATGTCTATTCAAATGTCTGCCCATTTTTCAACTGGGTCATTTGTCTTAAAAACAATACAATTATTAAGTGGTAAGAGTTCTTTATATATGTTAGATACTAGTCCCTTATCAGATATATGATCTGGAAAGATTTTATGAAAAGGTGTTAATTAAGGCAGTGAAATGATCCTATTAATGCTTTCAGAAAATGGCTCATACAGGTTCACTCATTGCTAGCTATTTACCAAAAGATGAAGATGATAATGGTACCTGTGGACATCCTTGTATGTTCAAATCATCAACTAGGAATGGTATAGTTTTACAGAATATTAGTGGTGGCCAGAATAATGATACATTTATAAGGTACCATACATCAGGCACTATTTTAAAGATTTCACGTGTTTTAAACTCATTAATCCTTCTGTGATTATTCTTATCCACCCAATTTTATAGATGCAAAATCTAAGGTATAGAGAATTTATGTACCTTGACCAGGTTACACAGCTACTAAATGATGGAGCTCAAATTTTAGCCCTGTCCTCTGCTCCAGAGTCTGAGTATTTAACCACAACACTATCAGGAGCCTTGGGAGCAGTTGGGGATCTTTCTTCTCCTCTGAAATCTCTTTTCTAGTTTGTAACTGTTGGGAAAATAGAATAGTTTAATCAGGACCCCTCACCTTAGGTACTGTTGAGGGTGGTGCAGCACATTCTTTGTAAGTAAACTGTGTGTGAGTGTGGGTGTGGGTGGAGTTAGTACACATGCCCGGTGCCGCAACTTGGCTGGCGTCTGCCTCAGGTGTCCATGCCACGTGTGGCCATACTCTCAAACTTATGGCTCCAAGGACATGTTTGCTGGTTGCCTAGCTCATAGACCTGTGTGTGAGGGGTCTGGTGACCCAGCCTGGCGTTTGAGGGGTCTGGGGACCCAGCCTGGCATGTGAAGGGTTTGTGACCCAGTCTGGAACAGGCTTGAGGGGTCTGTGAGCTCCAGACCCAGCCCTAGCTCAACAGTAACCAAAGTCAGGCTCTCAGCCTCATCATTCTAAAATCAGGTTGCTAAATTAGTTGGTTCTCAGGGTCTTTTTCTGCTCAAAAATCTGATGTCCACATTTCTCTTAATCAGGAATTTAGAGACAGCTTTACAACTCACAGTTAATCTCATTTTTATCATCCCAGAAGGCAGCTTTACACTGAATAATTTGGGGTACAGTTTTTTCAGTCATATGTTCCTGGGTTCAAATCTCAGCTCTACAACTTGCAAGCTGTGTGATCACAGGCGAGTCACTTAACATCTCTGAGGCTCAGGATCCTCCCTTGTTACATGAGTGTGCTAATAACCGTCCCCACTTTATAGGTTATTTATAGTTAAGCAGCATCATGCATTCGCAACACTTAGCTAATAGGTTCCACCTAATTAAATAACTTTATTTATAATTACATAATTATAATGAAAATAAATAATAATTTAACAACCCAGAGACATAGGTAATATCAGCTTCATTTTACTAATAAGGACATTTGGGGTCAGTGACGGTGAGTGCTGGGCTCAAGATCACACTGTTGCTAAGTGTTAGGACAAGACTTGAACTCTGACCTTCAAAACCAGGTTTTATGGGTTTTTTTCCATCTCCCCAGAAGATGTAGGAACCAAACACATACATTTATGTATGAACTACTTATTCATTCAGACTCTGGAAACAACATAAAATTTTGCATGACAAAATATATAATTTCTGTGCTTTTCTGCTTCAAATACATCAACTGCAGGAAAAAAATAAATATTTTCAAGTTAAATATAAATTGTAAGTTGAAAGGAACTATAAAAACCAAACAGGGACAGTGTGAAATGCTAATATTACAATTTAACAGAAATGAAAAAATAATCACCTAACATTCAATTATGAGATTTGATTGAATAAAGTCAGCAAGGGTCAATA
>NW_007787795.1:0-2429 GCF_000696425.1 Galeopterus variegatus
AATAATCATAATTTTGTCAACATTTAAGTTTTTACAAGTTTAGCTGTAATTTTCTTTAGACTTTTCCATTTTCTTTGTTTTTTTCTTTGTATACTTATAAAATTAATTTTTATAATATTATTGTTGGATTTGCTTTTGCAAATTCAAAGTAGACCCAGGTCGTGTTGATGCTGGGCACTAAAGTTGTTTTCTACTTTGGTTTCCTCTTCTTAAAAGTCAATGAGTGTTAAGCATTTCCAATTAAGTGTTTGGTTTCAATTCCTTTTTTAATCTATAATAACATTCTTTAACTTTAAAGTAAATATTTGCTGCATTGCAAAGAATTGGCCTTGCCCAAATGGAGGTTGGGCCTTTGCCTCCGAATTTGTAAAGGTCATCTATATCACACTGACAGGAATGTCTTTGTTTGGGGCAGGGGCTGTCCACACTGGATTGTAGGATGGGGACAGCCAAACCAGAAGAACCAATCATGTGATTTAGGGTGGGTCATGCAATATAAGTTGCCCGAGAGACTGCATTCACTGTGTGTGCAATCAATCAATCATGCCTCTGTAATGGATTCCCAATAAAAACTCTGGACACCGAAACTGAGATGAGTGCTTTTTGTTGGCCTTACTCCACTGGCAAGCATTGATATCAGAATGTAATGCATGCTGAGGACAACAGAAGCTTCTCCTACTCAGCCCTATCAATCTCTTCCTTTGGCTGATTTTTTATCTGTATCCTTTCTTTGTAATAAACCATAACCATGAGAATAATAGTTCTCAGTGAGTTCTTTGAGTCCTTCTAGCAAATTGTCAAATGTGAGAGTGGTTATGGAAGTTCCCCAAACTTGCAGTTGGTGTCAGAAATGAGGGTGATCTTGTGTGAATTCTTGTTTCTTTGTTGTTGGACCCTAACTCCTTGAGGTTGGTGTCACAAGTCTTGGGCAGACTTGGCAATTTTGAGAACTGTGCTCTTAACCTCACAGTTTGGTTAACTCTAGATAATTGCCATTATCCAAATTCCCAAAATGTCTTTAACTCAGTGACAGTTCCCCATTCTTCAGTTGAAAACTTGTTTTTAGAAAAATTAAATATATCTTCTAATATATTATCATTTTTTGCTACTAGTGCCTCCTTGAATCTGAATAGTTTTGTAATTCTTTAACAAACTAATTTATGAATTTCCTTGTAATTGATTCTCTTTGTAGATTGGTGAGAAGTGTTAGGGTGAGGTCCAATGGCCCAAGTCCCAGTCTTTTTCTGTTCCCATGCTTAATAAAATGTTTGAGTAACATGAATCTGTGCATGGAAAATATCCTTGGCAAATTATTTACTGAGGATTAATATAATTCACATCCTTATTTAATATAAAATTAAATTATTTTTTCCTTCTAAATAATTTAAACTAAAATCATAAAACATTTTCTCCGATTATTTAAAAACTCATATCAGAAAAAGTTAAAAGGACTTCCAATAGAGATCACTAAAAGGCTTGTTGCCGGTGACTTCAAATATTTAAAAATCTGCCATGTGAAGGAGCCTAGTCTGTGTATGTGCAGAGGTAGAACTAGAAATTACATTAGGAAAGCAGATTTTTGCCTCAGGAATGTTTTCCCTCTCAATGAAATAGTCATTACAGAGGCCATATGCTCAAATTTCAGAGATTGAGGGAAGAACTTTCTACTGGATATAATAAGTATGATCACTTAATGTTTTCAGTGTTAGAATTTATAATGTTACAATGTTTTCTCATGTTTGCAATGATGAAAATGATGGATGAGTCTGGTTGGGAACTTGAAAAAAGTATTAAACACACATTCATATAGCTCCATATTTAGACAACATTTGCTAAAAGAGGGTGTGGCTTTCATGTGAGAGTTGCATATTTTATGAATTCCATCAGTCTCCACATTGCCTATTGGGAAGGACTCTAATCAATCTTACTGACAGGGGCTGTCTCTGGACATAACACTCAGTCTGGCAGTAAATTACATATGTAGGCCTCAGATGAAAGATCAGGAACATAAATTCCTTGTTTTCTTTTCTTTTTTTTTTTTTTAAGTTCTCAAAAATTTTGTTGTAAAACAGAACATTAACAAACTATAAGCTTGTAAGTTAATATTTGGATTATATTCAAAATGCTTATAAGTTAATATTTGGATTATATTCAAAATATATTACAGCTTTAATTTATGAACAGAAATATCCTATCTTTTCTTACTTTTCTTTTCTGTTTTCTTCGCATTGCTGATTTGCATTTTTACTTGATCTTGTAATTTAGAAAAGAATGCTTGAGATGACTTTAAAGCCTTGTCTTTACCTTCATCCTTTAGCAAGGACACCTTGCCAGTTTGGGTCAACTTTTTTCTACTTCTCTTGTTTATTTTTAAAATACCAATAGACAAAGAACAAAAATGACAGTGATCCTCTGAGGAATAAAGAAAG
>NW_007787796.1:0-2429 GCF_000696425.1 Galeopterus variegatus
AACTTCTTTATTTAGAAAGAAACCTCAACACCTACACCCTTGAAAGAATAACTAACTACATACTGGACATGGAAGAAAAGAAGAGAAGGAATATAGTATTTCCAGCATCCAACATGTGTTTTTTATACAAGTTTTATTTTTATACATCTATTTAGAAAGTTGTAATCAAATATTGTTACTTGACAATGAAATGGATTTTACAACATAAAAATTATTACATGACATAATCCTACAATAACTCACGAAATGAGCATAATCCTACAGACTAATACATGACAAATCCGCACACTGGATGTGGCTGGCCTTTCGTTTTATGTATCTAGTTTATAAGTAAATCTCAAGTCCCAAATATTTGCTATAAACACATGTTTAAAATGGAAATTTTAATAAGTTTTATAAATTTCTCACAGAGTAGGGTAAACTCTCAACGCATTATTTGATACAAAGATGCTCAGTGAGGAAGGGGACCAAAATTTCAAAAAGTCAAGACGTGTATTGTGCTCCCCGTGTCGGGAAATGCTGACTGAGCCAGATGGGACAACGGCAGCAACGGAGCCACGGGATGCTGCCTGTCCCGTGCTGTGCCAGGAGGGTCAGAACCTACTGGCATACAGACCTTGATGAAACTTTAACTCTGCCAGTTACATAAATGGAAAACCAAGTTTCGTTTTATTCATATGTGAAATAGCAAGGGAAAATACCCACCACACACAGTTTAAAATGGATTTTATTGAAGTCCTGCAAAAATTTGGGGGATACATGGGGTGTGCAATACGTGGTCACCAGTGTCACCTCATGTGATGTTAGGTCCATCCTCCTAGAGTTGTGGTGCTGCTTTTGAAAAACTGCTGCTTCTAGCTCGTATTTCAGCTATGCATGTACATTTCTCAGTCGTGCAACCAGAACACTTCTGTCTTTCCTGCAAGGCATTTGCATGATTCCTTTTTCATACCACCCAAAATACTTCTTATAATGTCTTGGATACCATAAGTTCAAAAACATTGAACGATCTTCACTAAAACGTTCCGTCAAAGATGATAAACATAAGTAGCACGCATGCAATTTAATTAGTTATTACACACACAATCTAATAAATTTATCAAGCTAGAGATTTGGAAACGATGACCTATGAGGTCTAGAAGATAAACAGATGAGCTGTGCAATGTGGCACTTCAAAAACAAGCAAGGGCATTCTCTGTAGTTTTAACACTGTGACCACGTTCCCTCTCACCGAAGGCTCTTTCTGCTCCTCGTTGCTCTGCTGCTGTGCAACAAACCTCCCCAAAACTCGCTGACTCACAGGACAATTGTCCTTTCCCACAGTTGTGTGGCTGCCCAGGCCCAGCAGGAACCTCAGCTGGGAGCCGGGCTGTGTGCGAGGTCACTGGCCGTCCCCGGGTCTCTCCTGCTGCAGCCTGGAGCTCCAGTGTCACTCTGCTTCCTAACAGGGAGTGACTGGAGGAGTGACATTGCAGCAGGCACACACGAGAGAGAGGTGTTTGTGGACAACACAGAAAATGGCAAGCCACAGCTTCTAAAGGGAGATCTTCCCAGAGGTGTTATGACTTTTGTGTTAAAAGTAAAGTTAACCCGGGAAGTGTGCTGAGGAGGGTGTGTCTGTGTGCGTGTGTGTGTACTTTTGTGGGGGATGTGTATGTGTGTGTGCTTTATATGTGTGTATATGTGTGTAGTGTATTTGTGTGCGTGTATACGTGTGTGCGTTGTGTTTGTGTGTGTAGGGGATGTGTGGGTGATATTTACTGGTGTGTGTGGTGTGTATATGTGAGTAGGGGATGTGCCTGTGTGTACGTATTTGTGTGTGCGTGTGGTTCATGTGTGGGGTGTGTGGGTGTGGTTTGTGTGTGTATGTGTGGGGGGACATGTGTGTGTGTTGGGGAGTAAGGCTATTGGCAATGAGTGCTAAACAAAGATTCGACTGCACAAATTGGCCCTAAGCTGATCTCATTAAAAAAATAAATAAAAACCATAGGCGCAATTTGTGTTAAACACAGTCATATAATTTTCTTTCAATTTTAAGCCTTTGGACTGTGAAAATATAGTCTTTCTATCTAAACCCATTATATGTGGTTAGTGTTATTTTTAATTCCCCTAGTATCTGGCATATTAGTAATAAAACGATTAACTGATAAACAATGGCATTCTTTTTATCAGCCCGTACCTCATAAAAGTATGTTTCATTTCCAACCTACCGCAATGGTGAACACAAAAATGCAGAACTTAAAACCAGGAACTGAACAACTGCTGATAGACACCTCCCACCCTGACACGTGGGACTCGATCACAGGAGTCATATCCTGTCTGAGGACCACACCGTGGGTGATCTTTAGGCCGGGCAGCCCCAACAGACACGGTTCAGAGCATCTAAAGGAGCCACATAATCACTTTTCAGAGGGAGAGTAAATAATGTC
>NW_007787797.1:0-2429 GCF_000696425.1 Galeopterus variegatus
AAAAAAAAAAAAAAAAAAAAAAAAAAAAAAAAAAAAAGAAATAATTAATGGTTGTAAATTCTTTAAAAATCAAATATCAACATTACCTGGAAAAATAAAAACAGACAACCTATTAGTGTTATCACATGTATGTATCAGTGTTAATAAACTGATATCAGTGGCAAATTAAAGAAAGACTGACAGACAGAAAAATGGTATTTTTTCCACCTCCCTATGCTTGGGTAAAACTGCCTTCTTCCTGAAAAATGTTTTGCTTCACAGTCACTCTGTTTTGCATCCTAATTGTATCATGTGCCAACAAAACAGATTGTTTGCTAATTGATATCATAAAGCAAGACATCCCAGTGAAGGAAGATAATTCTGACTGCAGCTAGCAGCAGCTGATGTAGAGCTTGATAGAGATGCTGTCATTTTCAACACAAACTGCCTACAATTGACTTTTTACTGTAAATATGGAGACATGACAGAAGCCTTATACTCCCACCTTTATTTTTTAAAAAATGAAACGATAATTCTGCTACCATATTTCAGTTACCAGGTCTAGTTAAACTTGTAGCATTTTTTAAAAAAATAAGGCATATCATTCAGTCTGTGTAAATAGAGCTGGTGGACAAGGAAAACTTTTTGTTCATAGTCAGATGAAGGCTCATGAAGCACATTTGCTGATGGGCTTTTAAAAGGAAATAAAAGGATCAAGAGCATGAACTATCTATTAAAAATTTACAAGATGTCAATAAATTAGAATGTAAAGGTATATTTTACTCCATGAATTTATTAATTAAACCACAGCATATTTGAAAAATAAAAATTATTTTCCCATTTCTGTGCATCTTTCACAGCAAAAACACTATATTTCTTAATGGGACTTAGCCTGTCAGCATAGAAGAGCAGTATGTAAATAAAGCAATTTTTTAATGTGGAAACTGATATTATCAGGCATTAATAAATGTCTAGGGTGAAATTAAATT
Organism: Galeopterus variegatus; assembly: GCF_000696425.1. Taxonomy (NCBI): domain Eukaryota; kingdom Metazoa; phylum Chordata; class Mammalia; order Dermoptera; family Cynocephalidae; genus Galeopterus; species Galeopterus variegatus. Next base: position 969 of record NW_007787797.1, read on the forward strand.
TCTTCTTAATGGGACTTAGCCTGTCAGCATAGAAGAGCAGTATGTAAATAAAGCAGTTTTTTAATGTGGAAACTGATATTATCAGGCATTAATAAATGTCTAGGGTGAAATTAAATTTGATTCCACATAGGCAGCCTTTTGAATCTGTTCACTATAGAAACAATGGCTATATGATGCAAATAATTCAGGCAATGGCAAATGAGAAAATAAATGCATGTGAGACAGAAGGAATGGTGATGATGGGATCTGAAGATTTCCAGCTTAGCCTTCATGGAGGAAGATTGATGGAAAGGGGCAACATGCCGCAGGTCGTAATACACAGCAATCTACTTTGCGTGTTCCAAAGAGCAACTATTTGTGGTTTAAAAACTCACTTATCCTTTCTAGATATTTGTACTTTATCAAATAATAATTCCTCATCTCAGCCTTGACTCTTTATTTTCTCTCTTGCAGAGTAAAATCTTATTATGAAAATAGATGGATTTGACTCAGAATTTCTATGGTAAAAGGGACCGTCAGAGATCATGTAGTCCCCCCACATCCAAGCTCCCATCACTTAGCAAGTAAGGAAACTGAGACACAAGAGAGGTGAAATAAAATGTGTTTACAATCACACAGCAGTTTAGTGTCAGAGACAAAAGTAAAAGAAATCTCCAATATTCTTTCCATAGTTTTTCAATCTAGCTATTTTTGGTGAAATACAAAGTCCTTCTAAAAAGCTTTTCTTCCTTTTTTTTAGTTTAAGTTTCAACAACATAGTTCTTAAAATGAGCAAAGAAACAGAGCCAAGAGAACAAACTGCGTAATGGATTGAAATCCCATCATCACAATTGATGGCAAATTGTTTTGCAGTCTGAAGTTAATCCTGAAGCAGTATTTGATGGACTTTTAATTAAGCAACAAATGTCTATACATTTGTGGGTTTGTCAGTTTACACGCCTGACATTCTCACTTGAAAACCATTAATTGACACAAGCTAGGGGTTTGGTTATAAGTAACTCCACACTTCCATTTAATTTTCTTTTGCCAAAATTCACTACTTTTTAATCTAAATTTGTAGAGAAAATTTGTGAAGATAGTCATTTTTTATCACTATTGAAAACCCTCTAATATTATTCATTCATAATATTGCTTATTTCATATGTTATTTTTACGTATTATTCAAAGTTTTTGCCTAGTCTTCAGACTGCCCCCATTGAGTGTCTACCTGTGTCCTGAGGCTCAACTCCCAGAATTCTGAAGTAGGAAGCTGACTTTTCAGTAAACTGGGCATATATAATGTCATCAAAGTTGGATTTTTTGTAAGTACCAAAAACAAACACAGGAACTAAGAAGGATCTAGATCAAAATGTGGAAAAGAACACAGTGACTGAAACCACAGTGTTCAAACTTTCCTTTCCTCCTTTCCACTTGTTGATGAACACACCGATCACAGTAGAGTACAGAAAAAAGTACACAGAC
>NW_007787798.1:0-2429 GCF_000696425.1 Galeopterus variegatus
GGAACCTGCTCAGGACCGCCTGCTGGAAGGTGGCCGAGTCTCCCATCTCCTGGAGGCCAGCAGTGTGCAGTGGGGACCCGACAAGCTTGGCTGCTCCCCACAACTGCAAGGAGGGGCCTGGGGCCTCCCGGGGACCTCACACGGCACTGGAGCCTGTCTCTCAGGAACACCCACCAGTTCAGTACTTGAAACAGACGGCACAAACGAGATCAGCAGTAGCATCCGCTCCCATGTCCCTTGTCCCACAGAGACAGTGAATGAAAGGGGAGGTGGGCGCCCTGCTGCTGGGGAGGCATCAAGAGAAAACAAAGACTGCTCAGCGGACACGTTTCTCCTTCATGTGCCTTAACTTACATGGCTCTACTGAAGTGGCTGGCCCAGTTGCTTGAACGGGTTAGCAGATAAATGCTGTCATCCGGCTTGCCGGCCCCTGGCTTCCAGTGCTGGCGTGTGTCTGTGGTGTGTGAGCCATCTGAAGGGCGTGCACGAGCAGCCCCAGTCCTGGGGTAAGAGGCACGCAGAAGTCGATGAAACCGCCGCAATGAGGGGACCCGTGAAGGTTCATCAGCGCCCACCTCCCCCAGGAAACAAGACACAAGCTCATTGGAGCACGAAAGCCGCCCCTTTCGCATTCCGCTACCTCGTGTTACTCGTTCCCAGCCTGGCCTTCCCTGCAAGATGACACTGTCCAGGCACCTGCTCTATGTGAGTGGCCGATTCTCACCTGCAGTACGTAGAGGTAAGGAATGAGCATAAGCTGTTTTGTCGGGCTCAGCACAGTTCCTTCTGGAGAATTAAGGCTGGCAGGACCCTTGTAATAAACGGGGAGACCCTCACAGCAGTGCATTTGCCACTGGTTGATTAAACGGTTCTCAGACCCAGAGAGCGCCAGCTTCTCCAGTGCCTTGGAGCATGTCGGAGGCGGGCGCGAGGGGACGGCCACTTCCCAGGTGCAGCTCCAGGACCTGCCGGCATCTTGATGGGTGGCAAGCGACCGCTGAGAGCAGGGACAGAGAGGCGCTCAGGAGAAACCTGCAGGAGAGCCAGTTTGTCCTTTGGATTTCTAAAGTCACTGGCCTGTTCTGACAGGACCTAAACAAGTGGCCACCAAACCTGTGCTCTCTGCTCGTTTCCGTCCAGTTTTCATGGTTTTGCTCCCACCATGCTTGCAGGTCTCTGTGTGGGTTGTGGGGGGAAGAGCCAGCTTCTGGTGGCACCCGATGTGTCTGCCCTGAGCCCTGACCTCTGACCTTCATGGTCCTCCCTCTCCACAGAAACACAAATCTCCATCCCCGGTTCCTCACTCTGACCAGCACTGTGGCTAGAGACGGGCAGCGCGCGGGGGTCTGGCTGTCCCTGGTGGGGGGAAGGTACCAGGCTCAGCCCTGCCCAGTGTCCATGGCCTCCACGTGTCACCGCGTACGCACACATGTCTGTGCATTGTGGATTTGTACCCCTCACAGACCAAGGTGAGCTTCACAGAGAAATCAGAGTCGAGCTAAGGGAACTGCGCTTGAGTGGGGCAAGGACTCAGTCGCCAGCTTTCCCACGCCTGCCTCCCCAGCGATTCAGCATCCGGAGTAACGCGAGTTCGGCACGGAAACTGCCTGGTTCTGACCACACTGGCATGTCGCGATGCGTGGCCCTTTGTCTGTGAACAACACAGATGTATCACGTCCCAGTTCTGGAGGTCCAAAGTCTGAGACGGGCTCACTAGGCAGCGTCAAGGCATCGGCAGGTCTGGCTCCTTCTCTGGCTGCAGAGGAGACCGTTTCCTTCCCTTCCAGCTTCCAGAGGCGCCCACGCTGCTCGGTTCTTGGCTGCATCACTCGGAATTCTTTTAACATTGTCACATCCTCTTTTCTCTCTTAAGTTTTCTTCATTGTGGTAAAATAAAGATAACATAAAACTTGCCATTTCAGCCATTTAATAGTCCAGTAGTACTATACGGTCACTGTCGTACAACCATCACCACTGCGTATCTCCAGAACTTACCACCCCAAACAGAAACTCTATACCCATTAAATATAACACCCTGTTTTCCCAGCCCCGTAACCTGTATTCTACTTCCTGAGTCTGTGAATTTACCTATTCTAGGTATTTCATAAAGTGGAATTATACAGCATTTTTCCTTTTGTTTCTGCCTCAGTTCACTTCACATAACATAACATGTTGTAGGACAACCCGGAGCTTCATTCCTTCTTATGGCTGAGTGATATTTCGTAGTGCATGCATGCACACAGGTGTGCATGTGGTTTATCCGTTCATATTTTGATAGACACTGGGTTGTTTTCACCTTTTGACTATTGTGAATAATGCTGCTATAAACATTGTCACGCATTGTGTGAGTCCCTATTTCCAGTTCTCATGGGTATATACCTAGGAGTGGGATTGCTGGACCGTGTGGTAGTTCTGTGTTTAACTTTTGA
>NW_007787799.1:0-2429 GCF_000696425.1 Galeopterus variegatus
TTAAATACAATTTCTGACATTGTATAGTCAGCAACTAATTCTTAGATATTTATAATGCTGACCGGTCAGACAAGAAAGTATGCAACTGTAAATGGTCTAAGGCCCCGAGGATATAACCTTGCCTGTGCCAATCTTGAGAAACATCCTATGCAGAAAGTCCATGTGACTTCACTAGGTCTATGTTTTGGGGGAAACACATTAGGCCATTGTTCCAGAATTTCTTTCAGAGTGACTCAAAGAAAATATACTGGAATTTTTATTTTTATGAGTATGAGTTTTAAATATAAACACACACAGTATATACTCTATATGCCGTCAAAGTTTAGTCATTCAACGATAATGTGATAAGATTATTCATTTGAAGTATATGCATATAAATAAAAGAATCATTTGGTTGCTTTCTTCTCTCTTTCTCTCTCTGTCTTTTCTTTTCTATTTCAGTGCACGATCCATCCTTTTCTTCTGGTCCATGTGAGGCCTGCCCCTTTTCCTGTCTATACTGTGTTTAGCTACAGTGGAGGGGAGAGATCTGGGTAGGATAATATCCAATATACTGAGAAAGGAGAAAGTGACGACGACAGAGCCTGTTGTGTTGCAGAACTATCAGAACCATTCCCTGTACTAAAAATTATGTCCCTTCTCTGCCTAAGAATATTATTAGAAATAACTCAATCTCCTGTGTTTCAGCTTCTTGCTCTCTGACTTTCTCTGGTTTGGAGAGGGTGAATTCACAGAGGTTGCTGTGCAAGATGTGTGTGAATAAATAGGGTCCCTCTTCTCTACTTACCTCTCCTGTGCAGAATAAATCCATTGATTACGATGGAGAAAAACTCAGAGGAGAAGAGGTCCATTTGGAATTTTTTTTTCTAACCAAAAGAGCTTTATATTTCATATGAATATTCTCTCAGCTGCTCAACTCGCCTATTTACTCAAATCTGGAACTTATACTCAAACACTGTAGCTTACATGTCCAGAGGTTGGGCATATTGTGTAAAATTTGTTTGAAGACAAGCATCTCCTTTCTTGTGTAGTTTCTTATTTATCCATTTTGCCAAATTATCTGCAAGCAGAACTTTTAAAATAAGAAGGTCTTTAGCAACTTTGGATGCTGGTTTTCTTTTGAAGGACAGTTATTAAAATAAACTCTTAGGTCTGTTCAGTTTCTTTTTCTTCTGTTTCATATAAAGCGATGTCATCACTTTTTCCCAGTATTATGTTTCTCCTCAATAATTGATACGCTACATTAAAGGAACACAAAATGGTCTTAATTATGCAATAATGATCAAGGAAAGAGTGTTTCCTGGGAACTAATGGTTGTTGGAGAGGAGGGAACGGCTTGAGGTCCAGCTGGTTATTAAGCTGCAGGAAATGCTGCAGGCCAAGATTTGTATTATTTCTCTGAGATGAAAATGAACCAAAAAAAAAAAAGTAAAATGGATTTTTTTTCCACTAATGGGTAAAATGGCCTCATTTTGGATGCAGAAGACATTTCAGTAGAAGGGATGTATTCCTTAACAGCTAAGTCAAAATTTTTAGTGGCCTCTGCTTTTTGTTTTTAATACAGTATAGCACAAATAATATTCTGTTATTGACTTGAAATTTTAATACAACTGAAAATGCCACGCAATGTTTGAGTTTTTGTGTAGTCCCATAACTGCCACAGAACATTATGTTCAACATTTGCTTTAATAGTTTTTTGTGAGCTAGAAATATATATTTATATACACTTAATATTGAAAATAGTTACTTTTGAAAACATTTAGAAAATATTGTCTAATCTAATAACCAGGGAGTCTTTGTGGCAGAGATATACACCACCCTTTTCAGGCCTGCTTGCAGGCCGTTTGCAAATGGCCTCATTTTGGATGCAGAAGACATTTCAGTAGAAGGGATGTATTCCTTAACAGCTAAGTCAAAATTTTTAGTGGCCTCTGCTTTTTGTTTTTAATACAGTATAGCACAAATAATATTCTGTTATTGACTTGAAATTTTAATACAACTGAAAATGCCACGCAATGTTTGAGTTTTTGTGTAGTCCCATAACTGCCACAGAACATTATGTTCAACATTTGCTTTAATAGTTTTTTGTGAGCTAGAAATATATATTTATATACACTTAATATTGAAAATAGTTACTTTTGAAAACATTTAGAAAATATTGTCTAATCTAATAAGAACCAAAGAGAATGCGGGCTTTATTTCTTTGTTTCTAATATTCCTGCAAATAAAATATTGGGGAACACTATCTGACCAAAGTGTGCTTTAAGATTTGTGTTATCTCAGGTAGCACTCCATGGTTAATCTTCTTAAATGGATGTTTTCATCTGTTTGCACAATGGATACTAGTGCTCCCTGCTCCCATCTCTCAGATTTATAGTGGATTATACAAAACAGTATTTTGTAAATATTAGTACTGTAAAAATGTAATT
>NW_007787800.1:0-2429 GCF_000696425.1 Galeopterus variegatus
TTTTTTTTCAGATTTCTAGTATCTCTACATTTATGTCTGGTCATTTGGTAGAACAGTTGCTTCTTATATTACTCTCTTTCCCTGGACTTCACTGATGACCCTCCTATGTCAAAGCAGTCAAGTGGTCAGCAATCTGCCTGCACAGCAGCAGTGGCTGCTGCAGGCACTGCTGTGTAGTAGGCCACCTTGTGGTGGTGGTGGTGGTTGCAAAGGTGGCTTTGGCAAGCTGCCTGTGTGACAGCAGTGGTTCCACTGGTGGCCGGCTGCTTGCAGAATGATGGTGGCTGCTTGGCAGCACTGGTGGTGGCGGTGACCACAGAAGGGGTAGTTGCAGCAACCACCCACTTGGCTGTGGTATCCACAGTAGTGACCCATGCAGCTACAATGTCTGTAGTGGCAATGGGGTTACCTCATGGCAGTGGCTGTGGTGTCAATAGATGTAACTGCCTCCCTGGTGTCTGCCACATCCTTGATGGCAGCAGGGTTACCTTGTGGGGGTGGCAGCCACGCAAGCACTGCCACCACGTCCCTTGCATCTGTGGTGTCTGCAGAGGCAGCAGGGTTACTTGTGAGGGTTGCAGCAGAGCTGACAGCTGCAACTACCTTCCTCATGTCTGTACTGTCCTTGGTGACAGAGAGGTAGCAGCAGCAGTGGTGCCAGGAGCTGCAACTGCATCTCTTACATCTGCAGTGTCCTCGGCTGTGTCCTTGGTGGGCATGGGGTTACCTTGTGGCAACAGCAGTGGTGCCAGTGGCAGCAGCCATCTCCCTTGTGTCAGCAGTGTCCTTGGCAGCAGCAGTTAACTCACAGTGGCAACAATAGTGGCGGTGGTTGAAACCACCTCCCTATGTCTGCAGAGTCTGTAGCTGCACTTATGGTCCACCTGCATGTCTGCTGCTTGGCAGGGAGATGCTCTATGATGGGCAACGGTTTGGGGACTGGATAATAGCTCCAGTTACTATAGCTACATTGTGGTAGGCATGTTTTGATTTTCTTCTGCAGGAGGAATGTGCCCTAGGCACCTCTAGTCCATCATCTTCGTGTGAGCAAAACAGAAATATTTTTCTCTCTACTTAATTCTTCCAGGATTTTGAAACTATTCATGAGTACCCTTATTTCAAGCAATATAGTTATTTGCATAAATTCAATGAGAATCTGTTTTTTCTTTTGTAACAGAAAAAAATTTGAGACACTGGTTATTTTACCAAGGCTTTGACTGGAATACCATATTTTCAGTTATGACCAGAATGCTTTAAGGAATGCTTGACTTTTTATGAAGATAATAAAAATCCCCTTGGATAGACTGGCCTGGTATCTTGTCTACATGGTACAGGCTTCCTGGCCTTGCAGTAGTAAAGAATGCCACTTTCTGACAAGTCCAGGACCCTTGATATTTTGGAGACCTCCAGGAAAGAAAAAATCATCAACAGGTAGCATGAGAGTGAGTCAAATCCTTGGCTTGGCTTCCTAAAACGTCTAATCTGAGATTCCTTATAAAAGTCCCAGCAAAGCCAACTTAAAGAGAACCTATATAATAAGTCATTATTCCTGCTGTACTTTATGCAAATAATCAGGCCAGAGACTTAACTTACTTTGCAAATGATTTAGTCTTGTCATAAGTATTTTTGGTAGGATGGGGTGGGGACTAGAGAGAGAAAAATTGTGTCTCAGAAGAAGAAAAAACTATAGTACATCTGTTATTAGATTCTAGCCATGTTCATTATTTTTGAGTTTCTGTTATCTGGGCTGAATTTTTAATTTCCTCCAGTATCCAGGTGTGATGCTCCAGCCTAATGTTTTCAGTTTTCTTTTTCTTCCATATTTCTGACTTGGAATCACTAGAAATTAAAGTTGCATTTTTCCTAAGCCCCTGCAAGCTGAAGTGTTCTCGGTCAACAGAAAGATCTAGCCTCGGTAGGAGCCCATCTACAGTGCCACTTCCTGGAACGGGACACAACTGTTTAACCAACCTGACCTATTCTCAGGACTTAAGAGACTGATTCAAGAAAATATGAAGCAGCATATTCAAATTTGTTTTTTCTACTTGCTCCATTTCATGCTTTTTTACTTGCTTATCTCTTATCTCAAAACTTTTAACCCAAATCTCTCCATAGCTTCCAATCCTATTTTCATATGTGAAACTTTCTAAAAATTAAAATTTCAAATGGGAAATTGTGGGAAAGCAAAATATTTTGCCCCCAAAATATATTTCTTTGACATATCTCAAAATGGCTAATTCGGGGAGACTGGAAAAACCGGAATAGCTAGAAGGCTGTATTTTGAGGAAAGATATTTACACCCGTAAGTGCAAATAGCCAGGCTTCCTGTGAGGCGCCCCTCCTTTGACTACTACCTGTTCTTTCTGAGGGCAGCTGTGAGATTACCGAAAGTACTTTAATCCACATACAAGATGTCTCTACTTAACTTT
>NW_007787801.1:0-2429 GCF_000696425.1 Galeopterus variegatus
GTGCGTGCCTTTGTGTGCGAGTGTGCGTGAGTGCGTGTGTGTGCTTGTGTGTGCGTGTGTGTGCGTGCGTGCCTTTGTGTGCGTGTGTGTGTGTGCGCGTGCATATGTGTGTCTCCTTTACCTCTAGTCTTACCCACGTGCATTTCCAACTGCCCACCCGACTTCTCTTCTCAGGCATCCTGCAGGCATTTAACATCTAAAATCATTCACTCTGTTCTTTTCAATGACCAGATCCAATCCTTCGACCTCTCAGCTGCTTTTCTGCAGACGCCTTTCGCCTTGGTTGATGGCATCTGGTCAGTCACCGAGCTAGACGCCTCGGAGCCATCTTTGACCCTCTTCTCCCTCCCCAGCCTTCACCTCCAGGGTGCCCGGCAGTGTCCTGAGCTAGGAGCCCGCGGCGTGCCGCGCAGTTCTCGGGGTGACCGTGTCGCGAGCCACGTACCCGTCCTGGATGAGGTGGTGCTTGAGGACCTCGTCGGCCCTGGCCGTGGGGGTGGCGAAGCAGCTCTCCACCAGGCTCCGCAGGCCGCTCACGTGCACAGCGGGCTCTATGCCGAAGTAGAGCGAGTCGCGAAGCTTGAGCGTGGGCAGCGCCCCCCGGTAGGGCTCCTCGAAGTCGTCGTCCTTGAAGATCTCCAGCGTGAACGGGAAGACCCCGCGGTTCCGGCCCGTGATTTCCAGCGGGGAGTTCCGCAGGTTGGGCACGTAGCCCTCGGAGATGCTGTACAGGCGCGGGAACTCGCAGGCCACAGGGATCAGCAGCCTGCTGGTGCGCAGGATGATGTCCCCGCTGCTGCCTGGGGTCTGCTTGGGCAGGCCTGTCACCAGGTTGCTCGCCACGATCTTGTCATTCACCACCTGAGCGGGCAGGGCGAGGACAGGAAACACACTTCACGCGGATTCTACACGGTTTCCCCCTCCTCCCCTTAACATTCCCCACGCTCCTGTTCACATCAAAACACACTGTCCCTGCTCTGCTGCTGCGGACACGACGTCCCACGGGGGGAGCTTCACGCGCCGCTTCTCAGGCAACCCGCGCCGCCCGTGGAGTCTGACCCATCAGACCCGAGCCACACAGAATCACAAGCTCGGCGCCCCGCGAGTTCCCTTCCAGGAGCCCCGGCCTGGAGCCCCGCGGCCCCCGGGGTCACGGCAGCCGAGCAGGGCAGCGGGACCGTAAACCTGTCCTGACCGGGCCTGCGCGCGCTCGGCTCTGTCCTCCTGCCGCTGCCGCCCCAGCACGGATGTCAGCCCCTCGGGCGAAGCCCGGTGTCACTTTCCAGCATGAGTTCCTTGCCAGTCCGGCACGGGCCTGCAGAGTCCCCTGCCTGAGACTTTCCCACTTGTCCCCATCTGAAAGGCCCCTTTTCCCCTCTCTCAGCATCAGGACGTCTTGCTAATAAGAGGAGCGCGGTGACAAAAAAGCGTCAGTCCCACTCTCTTGACTCCTCTGGTGTTTGTCCCTTTACTGGACTCCTAGAGGACCTGGCTGTCGCCCGTGTCCCTGTTCATCCCTTATCTGCATTTTACATGTTGTCGTCTCAGTACCGCTGTGTATGTTCCTCAAAGGCAGGAATCTTATTTCATGCATCCCTCAGACTCTCCAGAACAGGGCTTTATGCAAATTTTTGGATAAAAGTATAAACCTTTTACCTCAACCTGATTCAAACTTGAATTCACTGCATTTTAATTTAAACCATCAACTATATTAAAAAAATTTTTTTTCAAATAAAATATTTGTTCAGAGGAGACGTAGCCAGCCTCCGCTGCTGCCGGCGCCGGTGCATTCAGGAAAACGTCTGCGGACACTGGAGACGTGGGGCTCTTTGAGAACAGATTTTTTTTCAAATAAAATATTTGTTCAGAGGAGACGTAGCCAGCCTCCGCTGCTGCTGGCGCCGGTGCATTCAGGAAAACGTCTGCGGACACTGGAGACGTGGGGCTCTTTGAGAACAGGAATAGCAGAAGTTTTCTTACCTCCCGACCCTCTCAGCGCCAGGACCACTGGCAGATGCTCCATAACATGTTTGTTACATGAATGACATAGATATTTTGAGCTCAATTCTTTCATGTGGAAATATCTCATCTATGACACAGCCACCCGAATACTCGTCAAGTACCTCCCAAATAAATGGCTTTTGGTCATTCCCCAAGTGTCCTCCAGGAGGAACCTACATCGACCACTGTGCCGCACGTCTTGAGGGAGAAGAGGAAGTTGACGTGGGTGCCATTGGACACTCCTCGGCAGGAGGTGTTGGTCAGGAAGAGCTCCAGGCCGCCCACCAGCTCCCTGGGGACGTTCACTTCAATGGTGTTCGACTTGCAAGACACAGGGACTAGGGTAAAAGGGGGCTACTGTTAGAAACAGGAAAGCTGAATGGGAGAAGGGGTAACTGCACCCTCACATAACCTGAGCTGTTCCATCC
>NW_007787802.1:0-2429 GCF_000696425.1 Galeopterus variegatus
AGACCGGTTCCCGCTCACTGGCTGAGCGAGGCGTGGGAGCAACACCGAGTGTTGCGATCCCATTGCCGGACACGGAAAAAGAGAAAAAGACAAAAGACAAAAAAAAAAAAAAAAGAAAGAAAATCTATGGACATTTGCTAAGAAAAGAGAAAATCTGTGGTATCTGTGCCAAGATCACTCCATCCTTCTTACCTCCCAGCTCAGCAAGTCAGAGACTCTCCACTCTAGACTATGGAGCCTGGAGCTCAGGGCTCCTTTTCGGCTGAGCTCCCAGTCAGAGAGCTTTCCTCCTGGGAGAAGTAGTACTTCAGCACTTCTCATTCTGATTTCTTCTACCTGTTGCTGAAACAAAGTCCTGGGTGAGTGCAGTAGAGAGGTGGTGGTGGTGGGGTGTCTCTTCTTCCTCTCAGCCACCATGCATGAAACAGAGGCTGTACTTTAGGTGTGGCATGCTGAAACTACTTCAGGCTTCAACTGCAGTTCCCCCAGCCTGTGATGTGGTCGTTCAATGTGGAGCAAGCAGAGAGGATCTCAGGCTACTGGCCCCTTCTCCCTGAGTATTCAGCTCCTAGAGCAGGGTGTCACTCAGAGAATCTTGGCATTGTCTTCACCTTCATCTCCAGCATCCTCCTTCAGAGATTTTGCCTTTGGGAGAAGCAGGCTGTACAACAGATATCACCTCATGTCTTCTCAAAGGAACTGACTTCTTTGCAGAACTGCATAGAGAAGTTTAACCTAAGGACACTCTGAACAACAGCAGAGATTGTGATGAAAAGCAACTAGAAGGGCCGACCCCATGCCTCACTCGGGAGAGTGCGGCGCTGGGAGCGCAGCTGCACTGGGAGTGCCGAGGCTGCGGGTTCGTATCCTATATAGGGATGGCCAGTGCGCTCACTGGCTGTGGTGTGGGTGTGTGGGTGACACCACACCAAGGGTTCCGATCCCCTTACTGGTCAAAAAAAAAAAAAAAAGCAAGTAGAAAGTGATTTGTGAATTTAATGAAGATAGAGCCTTGAATGTAGGCCAGTTATTCTGCTGGAGAAAACTAACGAATGAGAAATCTGAGAGGGTACCTGTTGGGGTCAGAACAAATATACAAAGAGGGACCTCAGAAATTATTTTTTCAAGGGAACCACAATTTGAATGAATTCATTTAAGGAACAATTTATATCCCAGGACATTGTTAAAAACAATAATCAACCATCAATTAGTGGAGTTTAATAGCTGACTGTCGTCAGGAGAAAGAGAAAGAAACCTTACCCATGTCATCTCAGGTCGACTATACGCACTCCCAAAGCTCTGCCTGTCTGAGGAGCAACTGTGGAGGCTTAACAATGTGATAGAGGGAGATAGACTTTATTGAAATAATCAGGCAAGTAACTAAAAAATAAACAAGGAAATAACAATAACAAACATAGGTGGAAGGTGAAAGTAACCAACTATTTAGAGGTGCAACAATTTATCACCTAAAATTTCTGTTTCCAGCAAAAAATTATAAGGCATGCAAAGAAACAGTGAAGTGTGACTCATGCTATGAATGAGAAAAAAGAAAGCAGACAACACAAACTTCCTGTGAGAATTTCAAGTAGTCATTATCAATATGATCACAGAACTAAATGAAAACATGACTGAAAAAACAAAGAAAGGTATGATGACAATGATAACAATGTTTCATCAAATAGAGAGTATCAATACAGAGACAGAAATTATAAAACGAAAAAGGGACCAAATGAAAATTCTGGAGTTGAAAATTACAGTAACTGAAATAAAAAATGATTTAATGGGGCTCAACAGAAGATTGGAACTGATAGAAGAAATAAATAGCATAATTGAAGATAGATCAATAGAGATTATACAAACTAAAATTAAAAAGAGAAAAGAATAAAGAAAAATAAAAACAGTCTCAGATAAATGTAGGACTCCATTAAGCATACCAACATATATATAATGGGTATTCCTGAAGGATAGAGAGAGGTTAAAGAGCAGGAAAAAATATTCAAAGAAAGCTTCTCAAATTTATTAAAAAAAAAAAAAAAAAGAAAGAAAGAAAAGAAAACAGCCTACATACAAATCTAGGAAGCTCAATAAAGTCCATGTAGCATAGATGCCAAGAGATCCATAAACAGATATATCATAATAATAATTATAAAAGTAAAAGATAATTTGGAAATCTTGAAAACAGAAATAGAAAAACTACTTGTCACTTACAAGGGAATCATAATAAGACTAGAAGCTAACTCATGACTAGAAAATTGGAGGCATGAGGCAGTGGGATAAAGTATTTAAAGTGCTTATGGAAAACAAAAACTTAATCAGGAGTACTATATATAGAAAAGCTACGTTTCAGAAATAAAGTCAAAGTAAAAACTTTGTAAATGGGGCCGGCCCGGTGGCACGCTGGATAGTGCGCCGCTTGGGAAGCGCGGCGG
>NW_007787803.1:0-2428 GCF_000696425.1 Galeopterus variegatus
TTCCCAGATATTTGGTGAAACATTATTCTGAATGTTTCTGTGAAGGTGTTCTATTTTTTTTTTATGGAATTATAATTGATTATACATATTTTGGGGATTCAATGTTCACACATGTTGATCAAATCATATTACTAGTATGCGTATTGTTACAAATCACACTTATTCTTTATGCCCATGTCCAATCTCTCCCTATTCTCCTCCCCCTCCCCCTCCCACCACTAATAACCCTAGATTTCTTCTCTCTTTCTGAAAGAATAATGGTTACTATGGTGATTTGTTGCCTAGATGACCTGTCCAATGCTGAAAGGTGTGTTCAGTTCCCCCAAAATTATCATAGAGCAGATGCTTCTTCTGTCACTCTGGAATGGGCTTTGTGGGGAGAGACATCCTCTTCTTTTCTTTGGTCTTTGCTGGTGACTCTCCTTGTGTTAATGCACTCCAGTGGCTGGCAGACCATCTGCATGGTGGTTATGACATCTAGCCACTTTTGTGGCAGCCGTGGTTAATGTGGTGGCTGTAGTGCACCACCCACAGGGAGGTGATGTTTAGGGCATGCCCCGAGGCACTGGCGGTGTGCCTGGTTGTGAATGGGGTTCTGGTCCCCGGCTCCATACCTAAGGTCCCCTAACAGGCCCCAAGGTGCTGGTGGTGTGCCTGGGCAGAAACTAATTTTTCTGTCCTTTGCTTACTTCTAAAATGGGGGAACTTCCTGTGGGAACAAGTACTTGAGCTGTGCTTTTGAGCTAAATTGCTGCTTTGCTGCTGTTTCCCTAGGGAATAATTTTTGTGCAGTTTAGGGTTTAATGGTTGACCTTATAGGTACTTCCAGCTCTTTAGAGAACCAGTGCATGTAGGCTGTGTAGAAACTTTAATCAGGGACTGAATCTTTTCATCAAACTGCACCCCATGCAATTCTGTATTCCCAACCAGTCTCTGAGTAGTCCTGCACTGACTGGGGGGAAGATCAGCTGTTCTTGCTGTCCCCCAGTGTTCTCCCAGTGAGCCCATCTCTCCCACTGCCCATGCTCCAAACACTTCCCACGGGACAGGCCCTGAGCCGGTCCCTTGCCATGACTCACTGGCCTCTGAATGGCTCCCCTTTTTCAGCTGTTCTGGGTCCTCACTCCTGCGTGGGTCCACGGGAACCCTATTAGTGTTCTTGCTGTCCTGGGAGCCACCAAGGCCCTCTTCTCCCCTGCCACCTCCAAGAAAATTTATCCAAAGGGCACAGCTGCAGCTTCTGCCAGCTCCTGCTCCATGCACTCAACAGTTCCAACCTTAAAGTGGCCGTGGCCTGAAACACTCTGAGCAGTTTCTTCTTTCTCTCATCATGGCTTTTCCCCCTTCGTGTACTCCGTAGTTCTCTCCTCCTCTTCCCCTGAGCTCCAGCAGCCCAGCTTGGCTGTTGTTACATTT
The DNA here is from genome assembly GCF_000696425.1 of Galeopterus variegatus. Classification (NCBI taxonomy): domain Eukaryota; kingdom Metazoa; phylum Chordata; class Mammalia; order Dermoptera; family Cynocephalidae; genus Galeopterus; species Galeopterus variegatus. The sequence goes on from NW_007787803.1 coordinate 1,417, forward strand.
TTATAGTTGTAAATTGGTTGATTTGTGGGAGAGAGTGACACTGGGGACAATCTATTCTGCCGTCTTGACCAGAACTTGAAGGTGTTTTTTTCAATAAGATTAACATTTAAATCTGAGTAAAGCAGCTTACCCTTCACAATGTGGGCAGGTCTCATCCAATAGTTGATGGCCTGAATAGACAAAAGACTGACCTCCCCTTAGCAAGAAGGACATCTGCCAGCAGACTGCTTTTGGACTGGGACTGCAACTGTTCCCTGGGTATTGAGCTTGCTGGCCTGCCCTGCAGATTTTGAACTTGCACCTTCACACCACACGAGCCACTTCTTTAAAATCTCTATCTCTGTCTCTGTCTGTCTGTCTGACTCCCTCTCTATATATATGTACACATGAGAGTTCTTCAAAAAGTTCATGAAAAGATTTGTACTGTCTTTTAATTCCATTTTTTCATGAATTTCTTAAAGTATCCTAGTATATTTCTCTCTGTATATAAATAGGTAGATATATGCGTAGTTAATATAAACTATATATATATAATATAAAAAGTCTAGTTATATTTTTTCAGAGAACTATGACTAATACAGTTAACACCTTCTCACTTATAACTCAAACAAAAATATCAAATGCATAAACAATCGCAGCAGAGTAATAATCACAGCATATTAACAATAAATTACAAGACTCCACCGAGGGTCATAACGGATGCTTCAATATATGGCATACTGTACCATGTTTCAGGATAAAATAAAACTTCACTCAACAAAGTTTCAAATATTAAAAACTGCAATTAAATTTAAACCTTTGTCTGGAAATAAAAAATTTAGAAAAAGGCCTAGACATTTAATATAATGACGAGAGATACTGAAGACACCATTTCTAGTAAACACATAAAATGTATTTTGAAAATAACGGAAGGTCAAAAATGTGGCTTTAGGTTTAGAACTAGTAGATCAATGAATAGAAGAAAGTACCCATATAAAGACAGTTATATAATTAAGAATTAAAGAAATGCCTA
>NW_007787804.1:0-2428 GCF_000696425.1 Galeopterus variegatus
AAAATACAGATCACATGCAGCCTTCTCACAACTGTGATAGAGGGAGAGCGAACCCTGACAAGAGGAAACTGCAGGCAATCTGTGCTTGGCTGAAAATACACTTTGCTTTGTTTTTTCTAATGGACATAACTGCAATGGGGGAAATAGAAAGTATGCTTGTTATTAGAGGCTTTTAGAAAATATAGAATGACAAGTTTCATCTATTAAGCCAGATGATCTGCACAAACTAGCAAGAGCTCAATCTATTAAAACTAGGATACCACAACTTTGGGGTCAACAATTTTAAATATAATTTAACATGAAGATGTATAGTGACTCTTGGGGAGTGGTAGTGGGAATTGGGTTTGTTCCATGACCTTACACTTGGGGACGGTTCATAGTCAACCTCTGTATCTTCTACCACAAAGTGCTACTGTCTTGTCCACAGTAGATTTGCTTATCGTGAACTTTTAAAACCCAGTAGAAAGTTTAAAAACTCAAAACAGAAACATAAACAGGGTCAGATGCAGAAAGAGTAAGTGGACAAAGAGACTTGGCTCACGAAGCAGTAGAGTGTAGGCTTCAGTCTGAATGAAATACTGAGTTTGGACTGCAGGATACTGCAAAACTGGGAAGTCTGAGAGAAGTGGAAGCTCTAACAGGAGAAAAACAAAAAGCTGAGCAAAGCCAGGGAGAGGCATTCCAGCAAAAGAAACAGAGACGGCTAATAATACAAACAAGTTTCAATCTCAGGATTAAAAAAAGCAAAAATCAAAAGAAAAAGAATGTTCTCCTACAAAATGTGCATAATTTTTAAAATGTTCTCAATATTGTTGAGAATTTGAGGGAAATAACCTGAAATTTTGAAAGGAAATTGAAAAAATGTGTATCAAAAACCTTTAACACTATCACTTATAGAAATATATCTTGGTCAAATACTAAGAAATGTAATATATTTATATAGAAAAGAGCTTATTGTGGTAATAATTAAATATTTTTAAACATAAAATTATCAAAATATAAGATGTTGGCTTAAAAAATTACTGCGTATACATAACTCGTAAGTCATGTTTTAGGAAAATACTCTCTGACATAGGAAATTGCCTGCCATATGTTTGCTTAGTGGAAAAAAAAGTTTATAAAATAGTATATACAGAATGATCTTAATTATGTGTGCAGCACCTACTCTGAAATGTTAACAGTAGTTATTCCAAGTCCCGGAATTACAGGTCTTTTTTAAAATTTTAATTTCCTTTTTATTCTTTTTTTTATTTTTTCAAAATTTTCAAAATGAAAATTTATATATTTTTAACTTTTTATTGAAGAGTACTCTATATACAGAAAAGTGCACAAATTAAAACACATCTCAGTGAATTTTAAGAAACTGAAGACATCCCTGTAACCAGCACCCACATCAAGAAACAGAAAGAACATCACTAGCCTCCAGCACGTTGTTCCTGCCCCTTCCAGGTCTCTGTCTCTTCCACAAGGGTAAACTCTATCCCGGTCTGTAACACCTTAGATTGGTTTTGCCTTTTGTGTACTTTAAATTTAAAAAAATGATACAGCATATATTCTTTTGTGTGTGCCTTCTTTTACTCCGCATTGAAACTATAGTCTGTAACACCTTAGATTGGTTTTGCCTTTTGTGTACTTTAAATTAAAAAAAATGATACAGCATATATTCTTTTGTGTGTGCCTTCTTTTACTCCGCATTGAAACTATATTGATTAAGCTAGGAGCTCATAGGAAGTCGAGATGTTCTTGCAAGGCTGCTTGTTGTTGTATCAGGGCTTCTTTTGATGATTCCAGGTCTTATTCCTCTCTACTTCCCTGGGGTGTGCTCTGAATCTAGTATTGGGCCTAAACTTGTCAAGATCACTCAGCTGCAAATGTTCTCTGAACTCTTATAGCACACGTATCTTCCACTGAGAAATTAATCCTCCCCTGGTACCACAGTATTTATTGTTGCATCAAACTTTTAATCATCTCCCACATGTTTAATTTCTCATGTCTTATTCATATTTAGCTAGCAGTCAATGGATGTCTACCATGTGCCAGGTATGCCATGCCTAGGAGATAACAACAGTATCCCCATTTTATAGGTAGGAGAAAGCAGACAGCAAAGGGAATTGATTTTTCCTAGGTCCTAAAGCTACAGGAGGAGAGAACCCAAACATGCACCCAGATCTTTGGACACATCATCAAATGGTTCTCCACTGTACCCAGTTTCCTCATTGCCCATAGCTGATCTCCCAGTGATGAACTGGAGAGTTATTTGGGTGCTTTTTATATTTTCTTGTCCCCATTCTGGTTTTCTTTTTCTTTTTTTTTTTTTTTTTCTCCCTTTTGTCTTTTTTACTGACCGGTAACGGGATTGCAACCCTTGGTGTCGCACCCGCACCATGCTCAGCCAGTGAGCGGGAACCGGTCTCCACATGGGATCCGA
>NW_007787805.1:0-2428 GCF_000696425.1 Galeopterus variegatus
TCCCCCATGAATGGCTACAGTTCAACTTTATACTATATAAAAAGTATGTCTTCTCTTCCTTTTTTTGGATATCATATTTATCACATGTTAAATTTCTGTATATATTTGTTTCTATCTCTGGAGTGTCTATTGTGATCCACTCATCTATTCATGTTCCAGTACTTTCCTGTTTTGTTTATTGCAACAAAAATATGTTTTAATATCTGGTGACTAGTGCCCCCTCATTACTTTCCTTTTCCAGAATTGTCTCCTTTAAAAATATCCTGTTGGCATTTTTATGTATTCTCATATTTTGGGACATTTGGTTTATTTCCAAGTTTTAGCCATTCTAAATAATAGTTCTAATATTTACTGTTAAAAATAACGTTTGGATATTTTTTGTAAACAATCTTTTATCATGCTTCCATTTATTTCTTTATAAAAGAAGCCTAGATGTAGAATTATTGGGTAAAAATGAATGAACTCTCTAAAAGGCTCATGATGCATGTTGTCATACTCAGTTTCTAGGATCTAAAGATATATGAGAATATGTATTCATTGTCTATTGCTTTGTTAAAAAATCATCCCCAAATTTAGTGGTTTAAAATAACACGTGTTTATTATCTCCCAGTGTCTGTGGGTCAGATATCTGGATGTGGCTTAACTGGGTTCCTCTGGGTCACGGTCTCTCACAGGGCTGCAGTCAAGGTGCCAGCAGTGCTGCAGGTATCTCAAGGCTCACGGAGGGGGGTTTGCTTCCCAGCTCACTCACATCACTGTTGGTGGACATCAAGCCTTTCCTGGCTCTTGGTCAGAGATATCCGTTCCCTGCCACATTGGCCTCTCCACTGGGCAGCTCACAGCATGGCAGCTTGCTTCTCTCAGAGGGAGCGGGTGAGAGAGTGAGAGAGAGCAAATAATATGGAAGTCATGCTTTTTTTGTAAGTAACCTTGGAAATGACATTTTATACTTTTGCTCTATTCTATTTGTTAGCAGCAAGTTACTAAGTCCAGCCCACAAAGGGAAGGATGTTATACTAGGCATGAGGACAAAGAGGCAGGAATCATCCGTGACCATAGAGGCTGCCTACCACAGAGCTCTAGTTTCATTGCACCATCACCAACACTGAATGTTTTGATGTTTTTAAAACTTTTTCAGTTGATTTGTAAAAGTAATCACATTTCACTGTTATTTCTTTTATTACTAATGAAGAAAAAACATTTTATTTATTGTTTATTGGTTGTTTGTAATTTTATTCTTTAAATTGACTTTTTATTTTCCCCCATTTTTTTCCCTTTGGGGATCTTAGTCCCCTCTCCCACACCAAGTATGACCCTACTGTAGAGGAAAGAGTGCCCTGTTAATTTTAGGGAGTTGAGGGAAATTTGTAAATCATTTTGCTTTGTGGCTCAATGCAAGTATGTGTTTCTTAAAAAGATTGGACTGTTAACTACGGCTACCACTGGTGGTTGCTGCTGGAACTCTTAAGAAAAATAATGAAAAATTTGACATTTATTTCCCCAACTGCCACTGTATTCGTAATAACATATTGACATTTAATGGTTTTAACACTTCTTACAGATGATCTAGCAATTTGCAGGCTAATCATTAACATCTAACTTTTTTGATGCAAAATTGGTTTAAAGTGCCATGCCTAAGAATTTGCAGAGCTATAAAAGCCTTACTTATTAAAAGGTTCCAAGAAGGCCAACTCTCAGATATAGAAATCTGAGTTTTGCTTAGATGGAACTAAATAGAAATAAGTGACATCACCCGCAATTGCAGGAAGTTTATTACTCCCAATGGTAATGAACAAGGTGGGATTCTCCTTCACTGTCAGCCAACACGTGTGAGGCTGACTTAGTCAGGGGATCCTTGAGTTCAAGTGCTCACAATGATAGATTAACCAATCACACCTGCCAGACAGAACTTAAAGGAAGCCTTTTTATTTCAGAAGACATCGACGAGGGGACAGAGGGTAAAGTCCCAACTGCCTCCACAATTGACTGAGGGCTGGGGTTTATACAACTAGGTGTATTGGGAGAAACAGGACGTATAGTCATCAAGTGTGATGGACAGCTGCTTTTTGACATTATCTATGGTGCCAAAGTCTCATTTGGTTTCTGTTCCATCATGCTATCTTTGAGAGATGTATTGAGGAGACAGGATACAGAGTCTTCAACTGCAATGGTCAGCTGCTTGTGACACAATCTGAGTTAATCATTGAGGCCTATCTACAAAGGGAAAACAAAAGTTAGTTCTATAGTTTATACATGTGTGGATTTTTTTTTCTATGTTTACACCAAGCCAATAATGAAATGTTATATAAGAACGAGAACATCAGATTTATATCAGTCAATACATGACCTTGGGCAAATCATTTAAGCCTGTCGATTTTTTCATCTACAAAAGGGAGACCTACGGCTTTGTTACATATTTCAAAATGCC
>NW_007787806.1:0-2428 GCF_000696425.1 Galeopterus variegatus
GTTTGACAGGTGAAAATGAGACATTTCTGTTAATATTAGATTTGACTCAGATATTTTCTATGAAGTTAAAAACTCACAGCTTTCTTAGAGTATTCTTTTCCTTTTATCATCCTTCTTTTTTTCAATTGAAAAAAAAAGTCTCTTTTAAGGATTTTTTGCCTTATTTTATTGTTGCTATTCCTCAGAAAGAGTTAAAGACTATGGAATTTAAAATGTTTGTGCAATAATTCGTTAGTTGAATTATCTTTGATTCTAAACTGTTTTTTTCCCTCCATAAGGTTTGAGAACATTTTGATTGGCTGTGATATTTACTATAGTTTGGGAAAAAAGAGTGTGTCAACAGGGAAGAAAAGAAGAAGACTATCTAATGATATAACTACACAGAATGAATCTAAGATATTTTCTGTTTATCCTTTTAAAAGGACACTTTACTTACCTTGGTGAAATTAAATCTTTTGCCCTGAGGTGAGTTATTGACTCATAAATACAGGAACGCTTAAACAACCTCCCCTTTATCCACTCCCCTCAAATGTCTGCTTCTGAAAATCAATTGCTCAGAACTGATGATGGCAAAAGTGGTCAGGATGTGTTTAGAGAGTGATAAATGATAGGGAAGGACTTTTCGTAAATTTGCAACCTGCAAGATATTTTCTAAATTTACTGGTAACTGTACGTCGATAACCCTCAGTAAACAAACTGAATATTACAAATGAATAAGACAAACAAAACTTATCATTCCCCAAGTAAGTTATTTCTGAGGAAACTGGCAGATTTGAAAACATTTAAAAGGATATTTATGGCACTGATTAAGTGAAGCCTCATGCATATTCTCCGTGGTATCATTTTACGTCAATTCCTTTTCCTGTACTAAAATGAACCAAATGGTAAATATTGCACAGCATGCTCTAAGTTGTTTGAATGTGCAAATAATGAGAAATTCTAAAGAAAACTCACCAAAGGTAGTGAAGATAGGTATTAATAAAGACAAAATTCAGTTCTATTCCAGATTCTCCATTGTCAAAAATACGGAAGTTATTCAGTTAGTAACCATATATTTTTATGAACACCATTTTAAAGAAAAGTAAAAATGAAAAGAACAACCTATAAATGTGTGAAAACAATTGAAGTGTATATAAATCAATATTTAACTTCTTACCATATTAGATTCATAGTATGAGCAATTGGTACTGGATAATATCAAGACATTTTTAGGGGGTGATAATGGTATTGTGGTTATACTTTATAGCAGAGTCTTCATCTTTTAAAGATACATAATGAAATATGAATAAAATGATAATGTTTGATTTTGCTTCAAATAAAATGGGAGAGAGAATTGGGAAACTATGGATGGAAGAGATTGTCTATGAGTTGATAATTGGTGAAACTCATTGATGAATTTGTTGATGTTAGTCATACTATCTGCATATGCTTGAAATTTTATGTGTGCATGAAATGTTTATACTGCTTACCATAGATACAGTTTCTTAATGTCACTGTAGGCCATGTAGAGTAGCAAATAGCAGGACACAATTACTATCCAGGCTGCAGAACATGGCAAGTACAAGGAGCCATCATTATCATCAGCCATCATCATCATTATCATCATTACTGCTTATTGGCCACCTATGTGCCACACAATAGGATAAGCTTGCTCCACATTTCATCACATTTGATCACTACAACACATGTATTTAGATAATATTATTACCCTTATTTTTCAGAAGAGAAAGCTGATATTAAGTAACTTGTTTTCAAGATTAGACAAATACTGAATGGCAAAAGTAGTAATAACTAAGTTATATTGCCTTTTCTACAGTATCAGTACACTTGCTAGAGTTTAGTGTGCTGGGTTACCTGTGGGCAGTATACAGGTATGTGTGAAAGTAAATGGAGACCACCCAAATGAGAACAAGTTATTTATTTAGAACTTGTTATAGTTCTAGCTACCACCACTTGCATTTATCAGAAACTCAGAGATAGGCCGGGGGATGGCAAAGCTTTATACAAAAAAAAAAAAAAAAAGAAAGAAAGAAAGCAAACGCTGTACATATGTGCTGGTTGAACATTTGGACTTAATTGGCATGGGGAAGCCAGGCAGAGGTAGTAGGCTAACTGGAAATGGGGTATCTTAGGTGATCAACCTGAGGAGCATATTTGGATTTTTCTTTTTGGTCCTGAGTAGTAGGAAGGTACAAAAAGTAGGAAAGCTGGTTAAAGCTTGCTGCAATGATTGTGTCTTGGTTTCCCAGGCTAGTTGCTGCAAGGGTTGTGGATCAAAGTTCTATTGTCATGTATGGTCTAGCCATTGCCTATATTCAGTCTCTCAGTCTCACCTTTGGATCATTCTCTCATTTGTGAGAGGTTGACCAGTTCATGGAAAGCTAGAGATCCAAACCTTCATCATCTAGGGATTATTCAGTTACCTATA
>NW_007787807.1:0-2428 GCF_000696425.1 Galeopterus variegatus
CATATATACCCTGATGATGCCTTTTGGCTCATGGACTACAGATACTAGTCTTATAGGGGAGTCTGCAGAAAACAGAGAAGGATCTACATGTTATTAGTCAAGGTCCCAGCAGGAAAGAGAAAGTTCACTAAATTACAAAGGGGTGGGGTGGGGAATGAGCAGTCTGATGAAGGTGCTATTTAATAAGGTATGAGCAGGGTTTCCAAAAGACAGCAAAGGGTAATGAAACACCTATGAATGAGCAATAGCAAGGAGCTGTTACCACCGTTAGTCCTAAAAGGGCAAAGGAAAAAGCAATGTTTGGAATTCATAAAGGGTAGTTGTCTGAAGGGAGCCACTTGGCAGGTGGTGTGGCCCTTGGTGGTGGGATGCAGCCAAGCCATGGTGATGGAGGATGGGGTGGGGGAGACCAAGATAGTAAACATTCTGATCTCCCTGTCTTCCCACCTGTTGGCTTTCTGCTGCTGTTTCCTATTAACTGAACTTATGGGGAATCCAGAAGGCAAGGGAGCAAGTTGACATAGACCACATAGGCTGGCCACTCAGGGCCCAGAGCTGAATGGAGAAGGTGGAGAGTGGACCTCAGGATAGACAGAACACCCATCACGGTCATTAGGATCCCAGATCATAGAACGTTGATATCAGAACCATGCCTGCAGTGAACAAATGGCTTGAATCACAGAGAGTGGCCCCAAGAAGGGAGACTCCTGGGAAGAGATGAGGGCTTGTCAATTCCCTCCAGCCAAAGACCACTTGCACCCTAGGAACACACCTGCATTGGACAAGTTGGGTTTATTGTTCACTGCAGAGGAGAAACCACACCATGTGGAACTGTGGTGTGTCTCGGTAAGAGGGTCTTGTAAGAACTTATAGGATTTGTGTTATGTTATCAAAAATGGAGCATGGTTTGCTTGGGATTGGATGCCATCAGACATGGGGTATCATGATTGGGTGTCTTTTTTTTTTGTCTTTTTCCGTGTCCGGCAACGGATCGCAACCCTCAGTGTTGCCCCCGTACCGGACCGGGGACCGGCAACGGGATTGCAACCCTCGGCGTTGCTCCCGCGCCTCGCTCAGCCAGTGAGCGGGAACCGGTCTGTATGTGGGATCCGAACCCTCAGGCGGGAGCGCCGCCGTGCTTCCCAAGTGGCGCACTATCCAGTGCGCCACTGGGCCGGCCCCATGATTGGGTGTCTTAATTAATCTTACCTAGGATGAGGGAAAACTAGAGTGAAGTTAAAGCTATAATTGATAAAGAAGCACCAGTCATTCAGATTTCCCCAAAATGATTCTTGTTGGTGCCTTTTGTGGCTTGGACAACGTTCCTGTTTTGTTTGTGTTCATACATGATTATGGAGGGATATCGTTTTAATTTGGTCCCATCATGGTCAGAATGCCCTTGCCTGTGGTCAGTATTCTGAGGAGTTGTTTATGTGCAGCAGGAGAACACCAAGGCCCAGCTGTGAGATGTCAAGGCCGCTTGTCTCTTTTCAGGGCTCGTCTTTGACATGAGAACATGGTGTCTCCAGGAAGAGAAAGGCATAGGGGAGAGAGGACCAGAGTGGCATGGACCCGTTTTCAAAGTCATTACGATGACTGGCTTCTCCGGAGGTTGCACATGAATGTCTCAGGGGAAATTTAACATGTTATTAGTTTTCCAACAAGTCCCTCGATACCTGCAAACATACAGACAGAGAACCAAATCCCTCACTGAGATAGTGGCATTGTTTAATGACAACAGTGTAATCCGGGATCACACACTCAGGCTAGGTGCTGGGCTTTGGTGATGTAGGCTGGAACGTGCGTGTTCCTTGTGGCCAACCGAGTCTCCTCACAGCAGTTGCACATCCAGTCAAACCAGGGCCAGTTCCTGCTTGTCGAGGGATGACACTCGCTTCTCTGGCGGAGACCCAAGAATGATGAGCAACTTGAGAAATACTTCCCAGGTGGAAGGATGAGGACGGCATGTGAATGAAGAAAGTTCTCAAAGGCTCTTATGGTTTGTTTTCCCCTCTCCTTTACTTATTCTGTCATTTAATAAACTTTATTGAGTACATTCGACCTTTACAACATGATATTATGGGATACATAGATACATGTAGATAGTAAAATGGTTACTACAGTGAAACAGATGAACATATCTGTCACCTCACGTAGTTACTTTCTTTTGTGTGTGACAAGAACAGCTAAAATCTACTTATTTCTCAAAAATCCCTAATACAATACACTTTTGTGAACCTTAGTCCTCGTGTTGTCTGTTAGATCTCTAGACTTGATCGTCCCATATGTCTGTATTTTGTATCCTTTGACTGACATCTTCCCATTTCCTCTTCCCCTGCCCCACCATGCCAACTCTTATGTTTTTCCAAAAATTTTGTTATTTTTGTTTCTTTTCATTTTTAAAAAAATCGTAACATAGTCGATTGTA
>NW_007787808.1:0-2428 GCF_000696425.1 Galeopterus variegatus
AGCTGAGAATACAATATTTTATCTCTAAATCATGTTAATAAAAGTTAGTGGTCATCAGCCCATTTTAGGTATCCAGCATGATGTTTGGGGTGAAGGTTCAGTGATTGTAGTGGATTGAATTATGTCCTGCCAAAACTCACTGAAGCTTGAATTGTGTCCCCAAGTTTTATGTATTAGAAACTTGGTCCCCACTGTGACTGTTTAGAGGATGGGAAATCCTACCATGGTAATTGAAAAGCAAAGCCATGAAAAGGTGATTAGATTATAGGACCATGCCACGGTGAATGGATTAAAAATGGTGGTCAGGGGCATGGTTCTGAAGGCTAAAGAGAGAAGAGAGTCTCTCTCTCTCTCTCTCTCTCTCTCTATTCACTAGGCTACCCATTTGTGCAGATAAGCGAGCTCTTCTTAGAAAAGCCAAATATACAAGCAGTGATTAATAGCCAGACAAGTGGAGGAAGCCAATATACTTTCAAGGACAATATAATAGTTCAAGAACAAAATAGGCTTATGAGAAAAGTATTTCTAATTTCTGGAGGAAGCAAATATACTTTCAAAGACAATATATTACTTCAAGAATTAAACAGGCTTATGAGAAACTTATTTCAGACTAGTAGAGTGATGGAGTTTGGATGTATTGTCCTCCCAGAACTCATGGAAATCTGATCTCTAGTGTAGCAGTTTTGAGTTATTGGGCAATCCCTCATGAGTGGGTTAGTGCTCTCCCTATGTGGGGGGATTAATGAGTGAGTTCTCGCTCTATTAGTTCCTGCGAGAGCTGGTTGTTTAAAAAGACCATGGCACCTCCCCTCCCTGTCTCTTGCTTCCTCTTGCCTTGTAATGTCCTTGTAGCAAAGGAGGACTTTAATAGTCAGGTGGACAGGATGACCCATTCTGTGGATACTAGTCAGCCTCTTTCTCCAGCCAACCCTGTTATCACCCAGTGGGCTCATGAGCAAAGTGGCCATGGTGGCAGGGATGGAGGTTACGCATGGGGTCAGCAACATGGACTTCCACTCACTGAGGCCAATCTGGCTATAGCAACTGCTGACTGCCCAATCTGCCAGCATCAGAGACCAACACTGAGCCCCCGATATGGCATCATTCTCTGGGGTGATCATCCAGCCACCTGGTAGCAGGTTGATCACATTGGACCCCTTCCATCATGGAAGGGACAATGTTTTGTCCTTACTGGAATAGACACTTACTCTGGATATGGATTTGCCTTCCCAGCACGAAATGCTTTGGCTAAAACTGCCATCCGTGGACTCGCAGAATTCCTTATTCACCATCATGGCATTCCACACAGTATTGCTTCTGACCAAGGAACTCACTTCACAGCTAAAGAAGTGTGGCAGTGGGCTCATGCTCATGGAATTCATTGGTCTTACCATGTTCCCCATCATCCTGAAGCAGCTGGTCTGATAGAATGGTGGAATGGCCTTTTGAAGTCACAGAATACGCTGCAGGGCTAGGGCAAAGTTCTCCAGCAGACTGTATATACTCTAAATCAGCGCCCGATATATGGTACTGTCTCTCCCATAGCCGGGAATAACAGATCCAGGGATCAAGGGGTGGAAACACAAGTGGCACCACTCAGCATTACCCCTAGGGACCCATTAGCAAAATTTTTGCTTCCTGTCCCCACAACTTTATGCTCTGCTGGCCTAGAGGTTTTGGTTCCAGACAGAAGAATGCTTCCATCAGCAGACACAAAAATGATCTCATTGGACTGGAAGTTAGGGCTGCCACCTGGCCACTTTGGGCTCTTCATGCCTCTGAGTCAACAGGCTAAGAAAGGAGTTATGGTGTTGGCTGGGATGATTGGCCCAGACCACCAACGGGAAGTTGGACTACTACTTCACAAGAGAGGTGAGGAAGATTATATCTGAAATACAGGAGAAACCTTAGGATGTCTCCTAGTACTACCATGCCCTGTGATTAAAGTCAATGGAAAATTACAATGACCATATCCAGGCAAGACTACGAATGGCCCAGACTCTTCAGGGATGAAGTTTTGGGTCAGTCCACCAGGTAAGGAACCATGATCAGCTGATATGCTTGCTAAAGGCAAAGGGAATACAAAATGGGTAGTAGAAGATGGTAGTTATAAACACCAGATTTGACCACGTGACCAGTTACAGAAATGAGAATTGTAATTGTTCTCCCTGTTGTGTTAGGAATATGTCTCTATGTACATATTGTTTTTGTTTCTCTTATTCTGTGCCATGTACCATGAGACTTACTGACTTTATGCCATCATTTAAATACTGTTAACCGTACCTCATAGTATTTGCATTTAAGTTATGGGATATTGGGAGAAGGGTAAATATCATCTAAGGACTTTACCTCATCTTCTGGGAAAGGGATTAATGTGTTTTTGGTTGTATGCAGGATAGTTGTATTGTGTTAGGCAAAACTATTATGT
>NW_007787809.1:0-2427 GCF_000696425.1 Galeopterus variegatus
TGTAAGTAAACTCATCAGACCGAGCACATCGATCTAAGTAAACTCATGAGACCAATCTAATAGATGTAAGTAAACTCATCAGACAGAGCTAATTGATCTAAGTAATCTCATCAGACCAAGCTCATCGACCTAAGTAAAGTCATCAGACCAAGCTCATCGACCTAAGTAAAGTCATCAGACCAAGCTCATCGACCTAAGTAAAGTCATCAGACCAAGCTCATCGACCTAAGTAAAGTCATCAGACCAAGCTCATCGACCTAAGTAAAGTCATCAGACCAAGCTCATCGACCTAAGTAAAGTCATCAGACCAAGCTCATCGACCTAAGTAAAGTCATCAGACCAAGCTCATCGACCTAAGTAAAGTCATCAGACCAAGCTCATCGACCTAAGTAAAGTCATCAGACCAAGCTCATCGACCTAAGTAAAGTCATCAGACCAAGCTCATCGACCTAAGTAAAGTCATCAGACCAAGCTCATCGACCTAAGTAAAGTCATCAGACCAAGCTCATCGACCTAAGTAAAGTCATCAGACCAAGCTCATCGACCTAAGTAAAGTCATCAGACCAAGCTCATCGACCTAAGTAAAGTCATCAGACCAAGCTCATCGACCTAAGTAAAGTCATCAGACCAAGCTCATCGACCTAAGTAAAGTCATCAGACCAAGCTCATCGACCTAAGTAAAGTCATCAGACCAAGCTCATCGACCTAAGTAAAGTCATCAGACCAAGCTCATCGACCTAAGTAAAGTCATCAGACCAAGCTCATCGACCTAAGTAAAGTCATCAGACCAAGCTCATCGACCTAAGTAAAGTCATCAGACCAAGCTCATCGACCTAAGTAAAGTCATCAGACCAAGCTCATCGACCTAAGTAAAGTCATCAGACCAAGCTCATCGACCTAAGTAAAGTCATCAGACCAAGCTCATCGACCTAAGTAAAGTCATCAGACCAAGCTCATCGACCTAAGTAAAGTCATCAGACCAAGCTCATCGACCTAAGTAAAGTCATCAGACCAAGCTCATCGACCTAAGTAAAGTCATCAGACCAAGCTCATCGACCTAAGTAAAGTCATCAGACCAAGCTCATCGACCTAAGTAAAGTCATCAGACCAAGCTCATCGACCTAAGTAAAGTCATCAGACCAAGCTCATCGACCTAAGTAAAGTCATCAGACCAAGCTCATCGACCTAAGTAAAGTCATCAGACCAAGCTCATCGACCTAAGTAAAGTCATCAGACCAAGCTCATCGACCTAAGTAAAGTCATCAGACCAAGCTCATCGACCTAAGTAAAGTCATCAGACCAAGCTCATCGACCTAAGTAAAGTCATCAGACCAAGCTCATCGACCTAAGTAAAGTCATCAGACCAAGCTCATCGACCTAAGTAAAGTCATCAGACCAAGCTCATCGACCTAAGTAAAGTCATCAGACCAAGCTCATCGACCTAAGTAAAGTCATCAGACCAAGCTCATCGACCTAAGTAAAGTCATCAGACCAAGCTCATCGACCTAAGTAAAGTCATCAGACCAAGCTCATCGACCTAAGTAAAGTCATCAGACCAAGCTCATCGACCTAAGTAAAGTCATCAGACCAAGCTCATCGACCTAAGTAAAGTCATCAGACCAAGCTCATCGACCTAAGTAAAGTCATCAGACCAAGCTCATCGACCTAAGTAAAGTCATCAGACCAAGCTCATCGACCTAAGTAAAGTCATCAGACCAAGCTCATCGACCTAAGTAAAGTCATCAGACCAAGCTCATCGACCTAAGTAAAGTCATCAGACCAAGCTCATCGACCTAAGTAAAGTCATCAGACCAAGCTCATCGACCTAAGTAAAGTCATCAGACCAAGCTCATCGACCTAAGTAAAGTCATCAGACCAAGCTCATCGACCTAAGTAAAGTCATCAGACCAAGCTCATCGACCTAAGTAAAGTCATCAGACCAAGCTCATCGACCTAAGTAAAGTCATCAGACCAAGCTCATCGACCTAAGTAAAGTCATCAGACCAAGCTCATCGACCTAAGTAAAGTCATCAGACCAAGCTCATCGACCTAAGTAAAGTCATCAGACCAAGCTCATCGACCTAAGTAAAGTCATCAGACCAAGCTCATCGACCTAAGTAAAGTCATCAGACCAAGCTCATCGACCTAAGTAAAGTCATCAGACCAAGCTCATCGATCTAAGTAATCTCATCAGAGCAAGCTAATCAATCTAAGTAAAATCATCAGACAGAGCTAATTGATCTAAGTAAATTCAACATTCCAAGCTCATTGATCTAAGTAATCTCATCAGAGCAAGCTAATCAATCTTATAAACTCAGCAGACCAAGACCATCAATCTAATTAAACACATCACACGAACATCATTTATCAAATTAAAATCATCAGACCAAGCTCTTCGATATAGTTGAACTCCTCAGACCAAGCTAA
>NW_007787810.1:0-2427 GCF_000696425.1 Galeopterus variegatus
TTTAAAAAGTACAAACAGTTAAATTAATTTTAATAGTATATTTTATTTAACCCAATGTACTCAAAATATTACAATTTCAACATGTAATCAATGTAAAATTAATGAAATATTTTACATTCTTTTTTCAAATGCTTCAAAATCTGGTGTGTGTTTTGCATTTACAACACATCTCAATTTGGACTAACCTCAATTCAAATGCTCCACAGCCTGCCATGGCCAGTGGCTGCCAGACTGAAGAGCACAGCTATAGAAGCTGGCCTCCTCTGGAGGAGAGGCATTGGAGAATGACATCTTCAGGAGGCCCCGTGCCCATATCCTGGCTCTGCTACATGCTGGCAAGTTACTAATCTCCTTGGCCACTGTTTCTTCATCCATAAAACAGAGATAATAATATCTACACAGGAATGGTTGAGAGAGTTAAATGAGTGCCCATATCCTGGCTCTGCTACATGCTGGCAAGTTACTAATCTTCTTCATCCATAAAACAGAGATAATAATATCTACACAGGAATGGTTGAGAGAGTTAAATGAGATACTGTACAGAACATGTCAAAGAAAAGGAGATCATCAGTTTCTTTATTCTCTACTCTTGAGGACTTCAATTAATGACATAGATCAAGATACTGAGTGGCTTCTAACCCACCCTGTTCAGAATTCTAATGAAGAAAGCACAAGTTATGCACATCTAGTCAACAAAGACCAGCTTATGTTGTGTGGGCTTGGGTTTCCCAATGTTAGCAGGCAGAACACTAGTTCTGCAGGTTGTAAATGCAGCCTTATTAATATATCAAAGCTACCCAGGCTCAAAGACATTTGGGGAACAGTCAAGTTTCTCTGCTGCAGGACTTCTCAGAGCCTTTGTATGCTAAACATGCCGTGTGAATCTCTAAAAGTGGGATGTGTCCAGAGTTTTCCACCAAATGTATTTGACCACGTAACATTTTCCACAGAACATCTCAAGGACAGGAAGGAAACACTTTTGCAGGCTCCCTACTATTTGTATTAATTCTTTAATAATCCCATGGACTATGCCTTTACTCCACTTCGTCGTTGTCTTGCTTACATTGGCTTGGATTTAACAAGTTAGAAGCAGTTATACTAAAATGGAAAGACTGCCTAAGAGTATGAGCCTTTCTTTTTTTCCAGCTTTATTGAGGTATAATTGACAAATAGTATGTATTTAAAGTGTACAAAGTGGTGACTCAATGTACGTCTATATTTTAAGATGATTACCTCAGTTGAGTGAATTAACACATCCATCACCTCATATAGTTACTTTTTTTGGTTTTGTTTTGGAGAGAACACTTAAGATCCTAATCTCTTAGCCAATTTCAAGTATACAGTGCAGTATTATTAACTATAGTCACCATGTGGTACATTCAATCTCCAGAATTTATTCATTTTATAACTGAAAGTTTGTACACTTGGCCAATGTCTCCCCATTTCTTTTACACCTCAGAGCTTTTAAGATAAGTTAGATTAAGCATCCAAGATTCATAGCATGATGAGATATTAGAGCTGGGAGACCTGGAGAAGTGGCCTGGGCCGCCTATGCCCCTCCCAGACCTCCAGAGCTCTAAGCACATGGCTTGCCTGCCTCCGTCCCATGACCCATGCATGGCTGTCCAGGGAAGCCCGTTCTACCACTGGGGAACAACCCTTGGGAGAAGGCCCTTCCTTCTCCAGGCCAGGTTTGCCTCCCAGAACGAATCTCCTCCCTTTCCGCATGGCAGCCTTTGGCTAAACACTTGAAGATGACTGTCTCTGTGTCTGCATGGAGTCTTTTCTTCTCCAACGTAAATGTCCTTGTCCTCTTAGCTGTGGCTCAACTATGGTGGCTTTCAGAGCCCTTGTCATCATGGCCCTGCCTTTAGACCCTGTATTAGTCCATTTTCTGTCACTTATAACAGAATACCTGAAACTGGGAAATTTATAAAGAAATAAAATTTATTTCTTAAGTTTTGGAGGCTGGGCAGTCCAAGGTTGAGGGAGCATCGGGTGAGGGCCCTTGTCCTGGTGGGGACTCTCTGCAGAGTCCCAAGTCTGTGCAGTGCATCACATGGCAACATGGCATGACCATGTTAACGTGGTTCTTCCTTTCCTCATAAAGCCACTAGTGCCACTCTTGTGATAACCTTCTTATCCATTAACCCATTAGCCCATTAATCCATGAATGGATTCATGAGGGCAAAGGCCCCACCTCTCAGCACTGCCACATTGGGAATCAAGCTTCCACGTGAGCTTCGGAGGGGATAAGCATTCAGACCATAGCAGACACATTCCATCTAATGTGTCCATGTCCTTCTTAAAATATGGTCCTCAGAGCTGGGCCCAGGATACCAGGGAAGCCTGTGCCATGCCAGCTCTAAGCTCAGGGTGACCAATCCTCCCATGGTAGGAGTGTTACACATCGCCTGCTCCAGCCAG
>NW_007787811.1:0-2427 GCF_000696425.1 Galeopterus variegatus
AATCCATTCACAGGGCATGATCCTCACAATCTAATCACTTAATAACTCCACCTTTCAATTGCTGTTAATAGAGTTTCCCCACCCTCTTAACACTATTACAATGAGGATTAAGTTTCAGTGAGTTTTGGGGGGACATTCAACTCACAACCTATCACTTGTTTTCAATGTACATGGAGAAACCACTCTGTTTTTCAGCTGAGTATGCTTTTGTCTCCAGTGGCCAGCTCAGGTAATGTTTTAGTCCGTTTTGTGTTGCTGTAACAGAAATACCTGAGACTGGGTAACTAATAAGGAAAAGAAGTTTATTTGGCTTATGATTCTGGGACAGCTGCATGTGGCATGGGCCTCAGGCTGCTTCTACTCATGGCGGAAAGTGTCAGACAGCTGGCGGGTCCAAGCAGATCACATGGTGAGAGGAAGCAAGAGAGAAAGAGAGGAGGCGCCAGGGTCTTTTTAAGCAACGAGCTCTCGCGGAAACTAATAGAGTGAGAACCCCCCACCCCCAGGGAGAGCATTAATCCATTCATGAGGAATCTGCCCCCATGATTCAATCAGTTTCCAACACTGCCACATTGGAGATCAAATTTCCACATGAGTTTTGGAAGGGACAACACATCCAAACTCCATCAGTTAAGATCTGGGTTTGACTTTTGGGGGAGGCAGAGGCCTGATTAAGTAAAATCACATGGCTCCATCTCCTCTTACCAGAAAAATGCTGCATTTTTCAGGCAAAATCAAGACAACCAAAGTAAAATGGTATTTTGATTTCCCATTAGCCACTCTGCTCATGGGAGCATGGGTGTCCACGATAAAGAAGGCTTCAGGCATTCAGGGGTGCCTGGCAATAATACAATAAAATTCCATCAAGGAGTAAATAAGAAATGTGACATTTCAAGGCAGTGGTATTCTATTTTGGGGGGAAATAAAGATAGATCCAATCAAGACAGCAGACCAGATAAACAAAATCCACTCCCATCTTCACTCCACTCCAAACATACTGAAATATAGACTATGAAAACAAATGGTTCTTTTTAATATACATTCTAGCTCCAAAGTTAGAAAAGCAAATCTGCCAGAAATGAAAAGGAAGCCCAAAACTGCGGTAGAGAGTGATTTGAAACCAAGAATCCTGGTTGGGAACCAAAACCAGACATACAACTTGAGAGCAAAACTGTATAAATTTACTAAAACTCACCCAACTATAAACTTAAAAAATGGGTAAGTATATAGCACATATATGACATCTTAATAAAACTGCTAAAAGAAAGTTGGTAAATTGTTTTTTAAAATTCAGTAGTAGCTAGATTACCTAAAGAAATAACAAATCGTAAAATAGATCTAATATCATCGAAAACACAGCATAGAGATCAACAATACAGAAAATATGAAAGAGAAGTTGAGAATGAGAAGAAATAAAATAAAACACTCCAATATATATCTAATAGGAATTCCAGGAAAGATGCTACTTGGAAGTTATGGCTGTGAATTAAAGATTTAACAGGTTTAAAATTTAAATATCACACTGGGCCAGAGAAAGATAAATTCACAGCTAGCAAACTACAATCAAACTGCAAAATATCTTGAATAAAGAAATAATTCTAAAACTGACTAGTAAAAAAGCCTAATTACCTCCAAAGGAGTTACAACCAGATGGACCACAGACTTGTTTTAAACAATAAGAGATGCCAGAATGCAACAGAAAATCACTGTCAACCAAGGATTCTGTATCCACCTAAATCCAAGAGAAAAAGTGAAATAAAGACATTTTCAAAATACAAAGACCAGGAGAGGTTACTACTCACAGTTTCTTAGTGGAAGAACCACTAAAGTATGTACTTCAGAAAAAAGCAAGTTAAATCTAGGAGTGAGATGCAAAAAGCAATCATGAGAAAATAAATTAATAAAACATTTTGGTAAATCTACATAAGTATCACTTGCAAATATATTTTCTGTATAAAAACAAAGAAGAACTGGGGCTGGCAGATTAGCTCAGTTGGTTAGAGTGTGGTGCCAATAACACCAAGGTCCAGGTTTGACCCCTGCACCAGTCAGCTGCCAAAAAATAAATATATAATAAACAGTCCAGAAGACAGGGTCAAATGAAGTAAAGCAAGATAAATGATAATTTAGCACTGCAGCCTTCTTTGATAGTGTTAGCAGAGCAAATTTTTTTCCAGTCTTTTAATCTACTACATCTTCATATTTGAAGAGGAATTCCTGGAGGTAGCCTATACTTGTGCCTTGTTTTTTACTCATTATAACAATCTCTGCCTTTTAATTGAGGTGTTTAGATTGTTTACACTGAAGGAGATTATTGGTATGGTTGGGGTTAAATCTACCATCTTACTATTTTTCCATCTGTGCCATCTACTCTTTGTTCTTTTTCCTCTTTTCCTGCCTTTTTAAATTGAATTCTTTTTTTTTTTT
>NW_007787812.1:0-674 GCF_000696425.1 Galeopterus variegatus
GATGTGATCAGGTCCCCCAATATTATCATAGAGCAGATGATGCTTCTATTACTCTGAAATGGGTTTTGTGGAAAGAGACGTCCTCTTCTTTTCTTTGTCTCTGCTGGTGACTCTTCTTGTATGAATGCACTCCAGAGGTTGGCGGACCATCTGCGTGGTGGCTGTGGCATCTAGCCACTTTTGCAGCAGCCCTGGTTATTGTGGTGGCTGTGGTGGGCCACCCACATGGAGGTGCTGTTTTTGGCATGCTCCTTGGCACTGGCAGTATGCCTGGTTGTGGGGTGTGTTTGGTCCCCTTCCCCATGCCTCTGGTCCCTGGGCAGGCCCCAAGGCACTGGTGCCATGTGCCTGATTGTGGGAGAGGGGTCCAGTCCCTGTCTCCATGTCCTGGGTCCCTGGGTGGGCCCCGAGGTACTGGCTTGGTGAGCCTGGTTGTGGGAGGGTGGTGCAGTCCCCTTCTCCATGCCCTGGGTCCTTGGGCGGGGCCCAAGGTGCTGGCATTGTGTGCCTGGTTGTGGGAGAGAGGTCCATTACCCTTCTCCTTGCCTCAGGTCCCTGGGCAGGCCCCAAGGTGCTGGTGTGGTGTGCCTGGTTGTGGGAGGGAGGTCCATTACCCTTCTCCTTGCCTCAGGTCCCTGGGCAGGCCCCAAGGTGCTGGTGTGGTGTGCCTGGTT
>NW_007787812.1:1412-2427 GCF_000696425.1 Galeopterus variegatus
TGTGGTGGCTGTGGTATCTAGCCACTTTTGCAGCAGCCCTGGTTATTGTGGTGGCTGTGGTGGGCCACCCACATGGAGGTGCTGTTTTTGGCATGCTTCTTGGCACTGGCGGTATGCCTGGTTGTGGGGTGTGTTTGGTCCCCTTCTCCATGTCTCTGGTCCCTGGGCAGGCCCCAAGGTGCTGGTGTGGTGTGCCTGGTTGTGGGAGAGAGGTCCAGTCCCTTTCTCCATGCTTCAGGATGCTGGGCAGGCCCTGAGGCACTGGTGCAGTGTGCCTGGTTGCGGAAGAGAGGTCCAGTCCCCTTCTCCCTGCCCTGGGTCCCTGGGTGGGCTCTGAGTTGCTGGCAAGTTGTGCCTGGTTGTGGGAGGAAGGTCCGGTCCCCATCTCCATGCCCCAGGTCCCTGGGTGGGCTCTGAGTTGCTGGCATGTTGTGCCTGGTTGTGGGAGGGTGGTCTGTTCCCCAACTCCATACCCCAGGTCCCTGGGTGGGCCCCAAGGTGCTAGCTCAGTGTGTCTGGTGTGGGAGGGTGGTCCAGTCCCCTTCTCCATGCCCCGGGACTGTGGGTGGGCTTCAAGGTGCTGGCATGTTGTGCCTGGTTGTGGGAGAGAGGTCCAGTCCCCTTCTCCATGCCTTGGGTCCCCGGGCAGGCCTTGAAGCACTGGCACTTCTGAACCTCATGTCCAGTAAAGTGGGTTCCATTATCACTCTCTATAACTACAGGCTGGCCATATAGGGCAGTAAGGCTATTCAAAGCCTTCACAGTGTTTACCTGGTCTGGGGCCTTACAAGGCCATACAAACAGAAGACCAGTGGCTGCATCAACAGCAATGAAGATGTATCTGAAATTCACTGACCTTGGCAGTGGTCCAACAAAGTCCACGTGCCATCAAGTCAGGGGCACCCTTCCTCAAGTTATTTGCCCATCTACATGGGGTACCTGCCGGGGGTGTGTACTCTCTTGAGCACATACTGGACAAGCATGACAGGCATTTACTACATCTTCCCATTTTATA
>NW_007787813.1:0-2427 GCF_000696425.1 Galeopterus variegatus
GATCAAAAGTAATTAAAATTAATTCAAACCATTACTTATGTCTCTCAGAGAACATTAAAGGAGACCCAACTCAAAATTTATAGAATCACTTTTTAAATTAGCCACTTTCCCATTCTTCTCACTCTCTAGCTCTCTCACGGCCCCACAGATGCTTCCATGGTTTATGAATTCCTGTCATATTCCTTAGTTCCCTGCCCTCACTGATTACTTGTGTCCGCATAATAGGGTTGAGGTGGTGGGAGGGGAAGGGACATGTCAGAGGTTCCTTTACTGGGCTGGGGTGGGAGAGTCTATGGGTTTTGGTTGCAATGCTCTTGAACTTTTAACACTTATTGCAATTAGCTATATGCCTGTCTCCACCACCTAGATCAACCACAGAAGTATCCTAGCCCACTAATGTGTGGGAATCAGGCTGGAGCTATAGTATTACTCAGGGAATTGTGTGTAACTTTCAGTCATTATGGAATGAGTGACCATTAAAACTCTGGATGTATTGAGACAGTAAAATCCTGGACAGTAAAATCTAAAAGGGTAGGTACAGCCACTGCACTCATTTCTATTCTTTAGCTGTAGAAGGAATGAATAAATGCACGTTCATCATGTAGATTGGGGTTTATTTATGGCTTAAGCTCCAGTGATTGTAATATAGGTCTTTAATCACAAGTTAGTTGCTTTCAACTTGAAGTTATTAACACAGATTTTATGACTCACATATTTCTAAAATATATGAGTGGGGAGGAATGAGGAAGAAAAAAGGCAAAGGCCAATTCTAAACTCAGCTGATGGATACAGCTTTTGGGGACTTATTTTTTTTCTACAGGAGGAATAATGAGTCTTACATTATCAGTCCAGATCTCATGACGCAGGATTTGCTTACAACCCAGCATGATATTTGCTGCTAGAGATTTTACATAACTCTGTGTTGATTCTGTACTTAAGGATATAAAAAACTGTTTCAGGCAAATAGTGAATGCGTGCTGGACTGTTTTTCTTTTTTAACTTTGCCTTGTCATATATTATTGCCAAACACTTTGTGCTTATGTGCTCACATGACTGTGTTTTACTGGGTAGCATTCCATTTGTTTGATTTACCAAACCTGTGAAATTGTTCCTTTGGTTTGGAAAAAGTAGATGTGGTTTGGGTGCCTGCATATGAAAATTCTGTTTCTGTCAAGTCATCAAACCACCAGAGAAATCAATGACAGAGAATTAAAAGTCACACACTTGGACAACAGGTATGGACTTTTGCAAATAAATGTTAATTTTATTTGTATCAATTTTTACCTCTTACAATGTGACTACTTTATTTTTTTAATTTTTATTTATTTGTTTGTTTATTTTTTTTAGTGTGGTTAACAGGAAAAAAAACTTGCCTTCATCATTCATTTATGTGACAGCATTTTAGTGACTACCTTTTGTTGGACCATATAAATGAATAATAAGTAAGCTATTTCACATTATAAAGACTTGTAAAGGAGTTGTAATCTTTGAAAAATAGCATAGGGATTTTCAAACACATCTTGCTGAACTGGCCTGAATTACCTTGATTCCACATAACAATGATCATCTTTTCCTTTTGCTTGATTACATTGGATTTGTAATAAATTTGGTAACATATCTTAAATTTAATATAATGCTTCTCTTTTTTGTTGGAGAACAAAAAGGATATTAACAGGCCTTTATGTATTTGTAATGCTAAAAAAATTTTCAAGTGAGTACCAACGGATATTAGTTAAACCAGGTAGGAATTTAACTAATGGAGAAGTGATTTACTTTGTTTATTATAGGCCTGCTCTTGTAGAAAACATACAGTTGGGTCTTTTTTTTTCCCATCCACTCTGACAGCCTCTATCTTTTAATTGGTATATTTGGACTATTCAAATTTAAAATGATTATTGATATATTTGGATAAATCTCTACCATTTTTTAACTATTTTCTATTTGTTGTCTTTGTTCTTTGTTTCTTTTTTGTCTTGCGCTCTTTTTCTGCCTTCTCTGGTTTTAATTGAGCATTTTATATGATTCTATTTTTTCTCTTGTCTTAACATATCAATTATATTTCTTCAAAAATTTATTTTAGTGGTTAATAGAGTTTAAATGTGTTGTTCCCCCAAAACTCATGATGGAAATCTGATCCCCAATGTGGCAGTGTTGGGAGCTGTTTGAGTCAGGAGGGTGGATCCCTCATGAATGGATTAATGCTGTCCCTGGGGGGTAGAGGTAGTGAGTGAGTTCTCGCTCTATATTAGTTACTGATGAGAGCTGGTTGTTTAAAAGACTCTGGCACCTCCCCTTTCTCGCTTCCTCTCACCATGTGATCTGCTTGTACCCCCGGCTGCCTGCCACTTTCCGTCATGAGTAGGAATAGCCTGAGGCCTGTGCCAGATGCAGCTGTCCCAGAATCGTGAGCCAAATAAACCTCTGTTC
>NW_007787814.1:0-2426 GCF_000696425.1 Galeopterus variegatus
GGTGGGTGAGTATGAATGGGGACTGTTTTCCCACATGCCTCAGTGTCATGCCCTGTCCTTCTGGACTGTGGCATCCCTGGTCTGGCTCTTCCATCATCAACTGAGTTGGGGGACAGTGAGCATTTGAACAGGAGGCCTCTCATTCCTCGGCATTGAGGAAATTTGAGTTCCCTGATGGGCAGAAGCATAAGTAGGACAGGAAAGGCACACAGCATTTGTCCTACCTGAGCACATCCCCTAGAACAACAGTACCCTGTGAGCAATCCCAGAGGTAACATGCGTCATGGCTAACGTGGCGAAAAGACGTTAGAGGAAGCAACATGGTGTATGAGTTTGGAGATGGATGGTCAGGAGGAGACACAGAATGGAGGTAATGAGGAAACAAGGGGCACTTTTTGTACATGTTCGCCTCCCTGCCAACCCCAGCATACAGTCCCTGCCCTCAGGACACCAGCATTAGACCCCACCTATGCCTTTCCTGTTGTGTAGAGAAGAGTGAATTAATAATAATGGGGGGTGGGGAGCTGGCCAGTTAGCTTAGCTGGTTAGAACGTGGTGCTCATAACACTAAAGTCCAGAGTTTGATCCCTGTACTGGCCAGTGGCGAAAAAAATTAAAATAAAAAATAATGATAATAATAATGGGAAAGGGGGCTGTGGTCTGGACAACCTAGGGATCTATTGAGAGGAGTTTCTGAATTATGACCACATATCATAACTTATTTTGAGAGCAATGTATTTTTAATGTATGTACATTTTGTCATAATGTATTTGTGAGTCTGTCGTCTGCCACAACCTGTCCCTTAGCAACCTAGTATTTAGTATCAGAGTTTTGAAGGTAAAAGCGATTGGCCAAAATGTGATTTTAAAAAATTTTTTTGAGTATACATAATCTCCTGAGTCCTATTGCTGTCTAAAGATTTTTAGTATTCAAATTTTATTTTTTTACCAATAAAATGTAGCATCTTCAGTTTAACTACACAATGTGTAATAAAATGTGACTGGAGAATAGAAGGCTCTGACTGAGTTTATCTTCCTGTTACAGGAGACCCATCATGTTCATCAACCAAAGACCACAGCTCAGGGAAACTGAGAGCTGGAAATTTCCTGGATGTTCAGTCTTCTGATGTATCAGGAGGTTTTCGAGATCCTTTCAGTGCCTCAGAGACGCCCCAAGAGCACCAGCCCTCAGGGCTGCAGAAGACAATCAAGCTAACTCTGTCCTGATGGACCCTTGAATTTGTTCACGTGTGTCTCTGTCCCACAGAGGTGGGGCATATATTGTGCACAATATTAGGTTCCATAAGCTGAAAGTTTGGTAGTCGAATAAAAATTTTAGAAATCAGTAAAAGCACATCCCATGCACCATATAGAGCAGATGATTAATACTGTATTTATGTTCATTCATTGCAACTTATCACATGTTGCAAAGGGTTGTAAAGATCTGGTGGGCAGTTCAGGCTTTAAACAACTCACGAGCTTTTAAAAGGCCTAAGTGATCTGACTGACTTAACACATTGCAAGAGCCTTCACTACTTCCCAGCCTGAAATTATCCCCAGACTCTTGCCAAGCCTGACTGAGCTCCGCCTTTCCATTTCTGCAGCAATCCAGACACCCCAGCTGGGTTTCCCACGTACACCTGCAGCTCACGTGGCTCATCATGAGCCTCTTAGCTCCCTCAGAAGCACATGTGCAATCACCCAAGCTAGGAAACTCAGAGTAGTCACTCCTCCTCACTCCCCTTGATCCCCAGCCAACTGGTCCCCAAGGCCTGTAGACGCTGGGTCAGAAAAACCACTTGGGTGCTATGCCTGACTCTGCTTGAGGCTTGCACCTCCTCCCTGGCTTACTGTAACAATCTACCAACCAGTCTTCCTGGCTCCAGTCTCTGTCTCTTCTACCCTCCACCTGCCCCAGGGTCACCTTCTTCAGACAGATCTGCTTAAAGGTTTTCAAAGGGTGAAATTCAAACTCTTCAGCTGGGCAGCTGAAGCCTTCAGGTCTGACCTCCAGGCTAACTTTGCAGCCCCTTCTCCCACCAGCCTTCATGCTCCCGACTCTCCAGCCACACGGAGCTGCTCTTCAGATCCTGACCACACGCACACTTCATGCTTTGTGCCTTTGCACACACAGCTCCTTGGCCTCACATGCCTACGACTTCCCATCAGGTAAACGTGTACATCCTTTGAGGCCCTCGTGGAATCTTCCCCAAGTCCTCCCAGTAGCCACATTCTTACAGCCCTTGCTGTATGTTTTGTTTATGCACTAGTGTGTGTGTGCGTGCGCATATATGAGCATGTGTGCATGTACACCTCCCACGAGGCTCTGAGCTCCTACAGGGCAGGAATCCAGCCAATTGACTGACGACTAAGTGTGAGATGGCATGGGGGTGCCCTGAGCTGTAGTTCCCATGGGACCCTAGAAAC
>NW_007787815.1:0-2426 GCF_000696425.1 Galeopterus variegatus
CAGACAATATCTCCTTAGAAAAGCTAAGCTTGTAAGTAGGTGCTCATTTCTTAAATTTTCTTACATTTATGCATCACATCCGAGTGTTCTTTAATGGTTATTTAGTTATTTTTTAAAATTTTCTACTTCTAGTTTTTTCTTTTTAACTTAAAAAAAAAAAGGCAAACTGTTCCTATGGGGATTTCAGAGGCTATGGGTCTAAAGCATCATGGTTCACCTGATTGCAGACTCAGAGGCTATGGGTCTAAAGCATCATGGTTCACCTGATTGCAGCCTACCCACTCTGTAGGTGAAGTGCTTAGAAAGAACTATGAATCTTGATCTTCTGACTTCTGCTATAAAGTGAAATCCAAAATCATAATCCTGTATCAAAGAATTAGTAACTAAAATGGACCTCAAGACCCCCTTGACCACCCAGCCTGTGGGAAGATATTCAAGGAAAATAGGTACCAGTCAATGTCAGCAGTGCTTGTTTGATTTCGCATGAGGGATTCTGACAACCATGCTCCTCTGTCTCTCCTCTCCCTTGGAATACCATGGTGGCTCTTGAACTCTCCTTGGTGGTTCTGACATTCTCCTGCTATAAGCTACCATTGCTTATCCCTGCTCCCTGCTGGTGGCTTAATTCAGTTGCTGCAGCTGCGATTACTTAGATAGATGCTACGGTTGGACCTTGTTGCCATGTCTGTATCAGTTCCACTCCTCCCATTTCTGTGGGGTCCTTTTTCACTCTCCCCCTCATGATGGCCCAGTGTGGCTCCTTTGCTGCTGTTTCACTGAGATGTAGACAGGAGAAGGGAGCTGGCAGGAAAGGAATGAGGAGGTACCATGTTGTCACCCATCAGAGTCACAGATCTGGATGGGCTCCGCAATGGCTCTTCTACTGTCCCAATTTCTGGTGTGTCTGTGATGGACCACTGGACTTTCCATGCTTTTATAAACCTCTTGTCCTCTTGAGGGATTTAGAAAAAGTTCCCTTGGCTGTTTGGGACATTATACACAATATGAAACTGCCAGCATGATGCCTGGGCACACTTTCTCTCCTCTGTCTACTCCACATTGAGTTATTGCTCTCCTTTGGGACATCAGTACATCCATTCCCTATCTTCTCGGTCATGTCAAACTAATAGTCCAAGCATCCAGCCCTTTTTACCTATCTTCAAACTCCATTTCTCCATTACCGTCTCTCCCAGGGGTCTATAAGATTCTTAGAGAATAGGACATGCAAAAGCCTACTATGGGCCATGACAGTTTCTAAAATAAGTGTGTGGATTAATTCCTCACGTCAACCCATGATGCTTAATCTATAATAGAAATAATGTTATAACAAGAGTAAAAGCCACCACTCTCCATAGTTTATACATAGAGTGGAAAACACCATATGAAACTTGCCCAACCTTCTACCATGACTATCCATTTCCAGGCAAGCCCAGCCTTCTCTGGCCACTGGCCATACCTGGGAGCTTTTACAGTCTTCTGTATTGTGGGCAACTAGTGAGTTTCTGTTCTTGAATTGTTGGTGATAAACCTATTGTGTCA
The DNA here is from genome assembly GCF_000696425.1 of Galeopterus variegatus. Lineage (NCBI taxonomy): Eukaryota > Metazoa > Chordata > Mammalia > Dermoptera > Cynocephalidae > Galeopterus > Galeopterus variegatus. The sequence continues at coordinate 1,540 of NW_007787815.1, forward strand.
CTCCAGGGGACCTCTCTTCTCACCTTGGAGATGTTCTTTGTTGTAATGTGGGTCTATCCTCCTGACTTTCCTTTATGAAATTACATTGCTTTCAGCATTTTCTGAGCCTCTAGCTGGTGACTCCAATCTACTTCAAAAGACACTGCTTGCTATTTTCAAGAACTCTTCACTTCTGAATTCATCTCCACCATCTGGAGCCTCTTTAAGAGTGGCTGTCTTTGCCATCTGGAGCCTCTTTAGAGTGGCTGTCTTCTTGGTTGAGACCCTGTTGAAATGAAGACAGCCAAAATCCACCTTTCCTATGAGTAAATCTGACCCCCATCTTGGCTTCTCTTGTACTGTCCCCTTTCTGCTGTCATCCAGAAGACTGGGTGTGGACAAACAGGAAAAAAAAAATGATGGCCAAAACCACCACTTCAAAGCACATGCGTGCGCGCGCACACACACACACGATACTTCATTGTGTGACAGTGGCTGGCAGCAATCTTTAACTTTCAAGAATTGGTGGAAGCTCTTTAATTAGGAACGTTTAAAACCAGAAGAGATTCAACATCAAAAGGAAATAACAACTCTTTAAGTTTATATGAGTCCCTTTACAGTCCTGAAAGGACTTCATGGGTATGTTCACATTTATTCATTGATTTTTTTTTAACCTTTCATTATGGTAATTTAAAAAAATATACAAAATCGAGAGAGCAGTATACAGAATCCTTATGAACCCAACATCCAGTAATTATCAACTCATGGTCAATCCAGTTTCTCTATAAAACACAAAATCTCAGCTATTATATCATTTCACCCATAAATATTTCTATATATCTATATGTAAAGGATAAAGAATCTTTAAAAATTACATCTAAAAACATATGAAATAATTCCTTAATGTC
>NW_007787816.1:0-2426 GCF_000696425.1 Galeopterus variegatus
TAGGCACAAGTTTTCCTTCTGGGGTGAAAGAAATGTTTTGGTACTAGATAGAAATGATAGTAACAGAACATTTTGAATGTACTAAATGCCACTGAATTGTTCACTTTAAAATGATTAATTTTATGTAATGTGTATGTCAGCTCAGTTTCTAAAAGAAAAAGCAGCAACAGCAGCTTACCTGGCAACAAAAAAGAAAAAAAAACTCACTGACTCCCCACTCCTCTGCCCCAGACTAGACAAAAAAAAAAAACTCACTGACTCCCCATTCCTCTGCCCCAGACTAGATTAGCATTTTGCACATTTTTCTATCAAAAAACATAATACTTTATATTATCTGTTCATAGAGCCCCCCAAAAGAAAAAAAACTCACTGACTCCCCACTCCTCTGCCCCAGACTAGATTAGTATTTTGCACATTTTTCTATCAAAAAACATAATACTTTATATTATCTGTTCATAGAGCCCCCCCCAAAACTATGAACCACTTTATCTTCTTATCCCCCAGTGCTTAGCCTGGGATAGCCTAGGCCCTCAAGAAATTTTGCTTTTCAAATTGAAATAGAGACACCACTTATCTCCCTTGGGGCAAGAGGCTAGAGCAGATGATCTTTTGAAAATCTAGACTATATAAAAGCCTATAAGAGCTTATATTAATTGGAAAGGAAAAGATCAGGAAGACTGCTGTTCATCTGGTTATAAAGGACAACAACAGAGTGACCTCTGGTGAGATTTTTCAGTTAGCAATGATAAGAACTAAGATTTATTGAGTTAACTATATGAGAGGCACTGTGCTAATAAGCAAGCCCTTAATATGCCTTACATCATTTAATGTTCACAACTACTCTATGAAGTACAATTATCAATCCAATTTTCCACAGGAAGAAACAAACATACTTAAGTCACTTGCCTAACATCACAAAGCTGGTTAACAGTAGTGGCAAAACTCAAACCCACAGCTACAGAGCTTGACCCTGTAGTATCAACATGTTACCCTGCCCCTTCACACTGGTATGGTTTTAACAGCTATCAGTGACACTCTTTGACCCTTAATTTGCCTTTTCTACAACTGAAAAAGTACTTGGTTTTTGTAACTTACCAAATTACCCATTGCCATGAATGCTGCTTATATTTTATGGGCTTTGTTAAAACATGAAATGTTAATTTATATTTTAAATCTAACAGTCAAAAAAATAGCGATGAATCATAAAAAAGACTTCTCATTAAAAAGACCTCTCACATGTAAATCAGCAAGTGTTTGTTGACTATTCCTCTTGTACGAAACTGAAAGGATCAGAGTGTGCTGGCTTCACTAGAACCAAACCCACAAGGCTTCCCCACTGTACGCTCATTTTCAAAGTACCCCAACCTATGCACAGAGTAGGCACCCTGCAGATGAGAAAACCATAAAATAACAAAACAAGCTAGAAGAATTATACACTCTTACTTTTTTTTAGTTTAGAAAGCATGATGTATATGCCCTCCCTTCCTCTTTCTCTCTCTCTCTCTAATAAAGAGAAAATGTCACAATCTGATAAGAAAAAAATTAAGTAAGAGTCACTGGGATAAAAACTATTTGTGCATCCAAAAGAGAAAACCTTACTATAGAAGTAATGTCAAACCTTGACAACATATCAGTAAAGTCAATATTAAAGATGTTTCATCTCCCCAAAAAGTATATACCCTTTTAGAAACATACATACACACCAACCCCCCGACTGTAAACCAAACGATTTTTAGTTCCATTGTATTCTCAGGACTTAGTTCACCCACAGATCCTCCTAAACATCTAATGCTAAAACCAAGGATGATAGGATGATGTATTGAGTAAGCATAAATACACACAAAAGCAAGAAGACAGAAGGGGCAAAGTGACAGTATTAATATCAAAAATGCAGAATTCAAGACAAAAGTTACAATGGGACAAATTAAAGACTTTTATACCACTAGTTACACTCTACAATGACCATAAAATAGCCAAGAATCATAATACAGCAATTATCACAAAATTAAATATATGAAACAAAAACTTTGAGATATAAAAGAAGGTAACAGAAACACAACTATAATGAGACACACACTACTCTCAAAGGTTCGATCGGCCACGTAGCAAAAATAAAGAGGTAAAGCTCTTCACAGATGAATATGAGTATAATAAACAAGGCATCAGTAGAAAAAATGGTCAAAAACAAGAAAAACAATTTTTACAACAAGAAATGAAGGTAGCCAATAAGCATGGAAATATGTTCACTCTCCTTAGAAATAAAAACATAGATTTAAGCAATAATAATGTTTTTCTATCGGGTTGATAAATATGTTTTAAATAATAGTATCCATTATTGGAAGGGTGTAGGGAATGCAACAATTTCACATACCACTGGAGGGACTTAATAGCTATGACACCTTGGACACAAAAATTGTTTAACTTCC
>NW_007787817.1:0-2426 GCF_000696425.1 Galeopterus variegatus
TAGGAAAAAATCAAAGATTTCCTGCAAAACATAAGACAGCAAGTAATGAATAGTCTGATTTGCTATGACCATATAGGGAAAACCATTAAAATGTATATTTCTTCTGCTTTCAGAAAATCAGTTTGAATATCTTCTATGATAGTACAATTGTAAAATAACTTTAAAAAATGAATATCTTATTAATAAAAGTATTGTATAATATCTCCTAAATATTTTCCCCTAAAGAAAGGCACTATACCTTATTAAAATTCTTAGAAAAAGAAAGGCACTATACCATATTAAAATTGTTAGAATTATTCTTAGGAATACTAATTTTCTATTTCCAAGTATTCTTAAACCATAGTTATAAAAATTTCTGAGGTTTTTTACTATAAAATATTTACCATTCTGAAAGATATATTTCTCTCTTTCTTTTTAAAGATCAAAAGGAGAGATAGAAAAGGCATATTTTGAAACTTGTGTGTAGGATATAAAACTAATAATCCAATATCTTTTTAGTTCTTTGGTGAATTTTGTGTATGTGATATTTCCTTGTTTTTATATGTGAAATGTGTTTGTTTATTTTTTCTACCACAAAAAGAACTGAATGTGTCTAACACTTTTGATGGTCACTAACATATAAAAGGAATTAAATTATTTGCTAAATCTGAGCTAAAACCTCAAGGTGCTAATAGGATAACATGAATTATGTATGTTTATGTCCTATGTATATAAACTGCATGACAGTTTGGATAATGAAAAGCAAGAAAATTGGCAATGATGAAACATCATAATTTATACCCAAATGTTTGCTAGAAATATAAAAAAATGGAACATACTTGAAATTACATGCCCCTTTATTAAGTCCTTGAGACATTGCTTTCTTTTTCTAAAAGACATCATATTTTTTGCCATTAGGCAGTTAACCAGATCTTGCTTTGTAACCATGGTGGGATTTCTAAAGTGATGGCACATTTGGTCTCGATTTCCCCTTCTGTAAATGTCATGGAAAGATGTAGAAAAATTGTTCAGCTGTGAAGGTAACTATTGTAATGTATTTGTTATCGACTAGAATCCTACTTAGAAGTCTCAGATTTTTACGTCCATATTTACTAACATAACAATCCTAGAGGGCTGGCCATCTAATATGACTTCACCAATAAAAATATGTTCATATTCACAACATACTAATTGAAAATAAGTTCTTTCATGGAAAATATGACTTCTTAGAACTTCATAGAGAAAATGCTCTGCAAATTAAAAAACACATCAATAGAAATAAAATAGACAGGGCCACTTGCTACATATTAGAGAATATCCATATTTGTTTCCTTGCCTCAAATACACAGGTTTTCATCCATTAGGTACAATCTGTGTTCACATTACATTTATTCATAAATTCATATATTATTTTATTTGGCAAGTACATGCTGTAAGCCTATCACTTCCCAGTCAGAGTGCTATGTTCTGTGAATGCAACGATCAACAGGACTGTTCTCATGGAGCTGGCATTCAGTAGTATCTTATGTGTTATATAAAATAGATATAATCATTTGATCAGAGATTATATGTAGTATGTGAGATATGTGCCATGATGAAAGAGTATCTGGCTCCTTAAAAATGCAAAATAGAAGAAAACTAATCTAGACTAGGGATCAAGTAAGACTTCTCCAAGAAAAGAACACTCAACACAAGCTCTGAAGTGTGAGTGATTGTGAAATAGGAAAAGAAATAGCAGGAAGAACACTCCAGATGAAGGAGGCAATGAGCATAAAGAGTGAAGGGGAGGAGAAGCATAGTGAATTGACAATGTTGTGAGGGAAGTCCACTGAAGCTGGGCACAGGGAGGACGGGGGAGGACGGGTGGAAAGGGACCAGACAAAGGACAAGGGGAAAGGGAGGAGCAAAGCTTTGCTGAAAGTGATAACTGGGATCTGGATTTTTTTCCATCCTCAGAGCAAAGAGTAGCCATTGAACAGTTTGAGTTAGACTTGGGTTTCAAGAGAATCAGAAAACAGCAAATGTTTGCTGTAGTCTAGTGACAGTTGACGGTGGTTTGGGCTGTGGAGATGGAAAATGGTATGGAGGTTCCTCAAACAATTGCAGATAGATCTACCATATGACCCAGCTATCCCACTGCTGGGAATATATCCAAAGGAATGGAAATCATCAAGTCGAAGGTATACCTGTACCCCAGTGTTCATTGCAGCACTCTTTACAATAGCCAAGAGTTGGAACCAGCCCAAATGTCCATCATCAGATGAGTGGATATGGAAAATGTGGTATATCTACACAATGGAATACTACTCAGCTATAAAAACGAATGAAATACTGCCATTTGCAACAACATGGATGGACCTTGAGAGAATTATATTAAGTGAAACAAGTCAGGCACAGAAAGAGAAATACCACATGTTCTCACTTATTGGTGGGAGCTAAAAATAAAT
>NW_007787818.1:0-2425 GCF_000696425.1 Galeopterus variegatus
GGGGTGACATTCAGGCCACTCTAGGATCTGCAGACCTAGCTGGGGGCGGGGTTGGGAGTCACAGTGACCCCATTCCCAGGAAGTCCCCTGCCCCCTTTGCTCAGTTTTAAAGCTCTTCTTACACATCTGACACAGCTGAACCCCTGGGCAGCCACTGACAGGGGTGGGTGCTGGACTGTGACACCAGGGGAGTGGCATCCAGGGTTTAGCAGAGCTCTTCCCATAACCACCCTTCTGTGAGCCCAGACTCCCAACACCCACAGCACCCATGGAGGAGCGGGCTGAGGTAACACCTGGGGTGGGGGTGGCAGGCACCTCTCTGGACCACTTCTGTCACTGCTGCTGGCTGCTTGCCATGGGTCAGCAGATCATAGCCTCATGGAATGGAGGGCTGGGAGCCTCCTGTTTTAGAGCCATTGGGCAGATTTGCTTTAAGCAAATCCACAAGGAGCCCGATGCATCTCTGGTTTGCAGGTGTGGAAGAACAGGTTGCCCTGAATTCTCTCTGAATCTGTGAGGGTGTTTGCAGACCTCCGTGGGGCAGCGGAGTTCATCCTTCAAGTGACATGTGGCGCAGATCAACAGGGGATAGGGGTGGAGCTGGGCAGTCCCCCAGTATTCCTGGACTTAGAGGGATGTTTGGGAGCCTCTGGAGGGAATTGTAGGAAAAGCCCAACCTTTGCTAGCATGGGGGCCCTGGGGCCCTGGCAGGTGGGGGTGAAGAAGGGCCAGGTGGCTGCAGATCATGTGAGCTCAGCACATCCACTGCACCCAGGGGTCTACGCTCTCCCCCTCCCTTCCCAGTTCTTCCTTCCCACCAAAGTCTTCCTCCCTCCATCCTCCCCGACCCCCTGAGCCCTGGTCCTCCTGGCTGCGAGGGTCTGCCCCTCAGCTGTCCCCTGACCCAGCTCTGTGCTCAGCTGCAGCTTTGCACCTGTGCACCGCGTGATCTCCCTGGGTGGGCAGGGATTCTGGCCTCCCAGGGCCAGCAGGTGTGGTGGGGCCACTCGGTGCCTGGCCCATGTGAAGGGCTCTGCAGACAGTGCCATATCCGAGGCAGAACGATGGCATGCCTCACCTCCTCCCCGAAGCCCTCCTGCCTGCCCCCACTTCCACCCCGCACATGGGCTGGGTCTGTTCACAGCCACTGCACGGGTACTTACTTGTCCATCTCCCCCATGCCACGACTGTGAGAGCACAGGCCCACTGGCCCAGCCCTCTGTCACCGTGGTGCTGGGCTCAGGGCATCACAAGCGCTTGAAGACAAGTGAGTGAGGGAGGGAAGGAGGGAAGGAATGAGATCCCAAGAGGCTGCCCGGCCCTGTGCAGAGGCTGTGGCCTCGGGGCCTGTGCTGGCCACCAGGCCTCCTGGGACAGTGCTTCTGACCTCACCCAATGCCTGCATCACATGACTCACCCAAGCTTCAGTTGTCCCCTCCTCCCCAGACTTCCCAGTGCAGCGAGGGGAGGGAGCCTCAGCTGAGACTGATGCCTGCCTGCTTCTCTCCTGTCTCCTTGGCCCCAAGGTGCCCCGTGAGGCCCCACTGAGAAGCCTGGCAGGACCCTCAGGGCTGCTGCAGTGGATGCTGGAGGAGGCAGTGCCATCCCGAGACATTTGGGGACTGGGACAGGTCCACATACATCTGAATGCCCGAGTCTGCATCTTTGTGGGGAGTTTCTACTCCCCAGGAGTCACCTGGCCCCTTCTCCTTGGTGAGATTGGAGGCACAGAGCCAGGCAGGGCTGCTCTGTGTGCCCCTGTGGCTTTGGGTTGTCCCCTTAGAGAGTGGGAAGGGGTGCCCAGCATTTGGAACCAAGTCAGGAAGTGCCTTCAGCAGAGACACAGGGGAAGCCTCTGCAGCCACAGCATGGCAGGTGGCCCTGGGCTTCAAGGACAGCACAGCCACCGGGGCGGGCTGGGCTCCAGCTGGGCTCTCTGGAGCAAGGCAGAGCGGTGGGGAAGCTTGAAAGCTGGAATGGCCACATGTCTCCAGGGAGAGGGGGACAAAGCCCACAGAATCCTCCAGACCTGGCCCCTAGGAAGTGAGTGCAGGACATGGCCAAGCAGCTGCATTTGACCAGTTCCCACACGCCCTCCCGGGACACTCCCCAGCCGTTGCTGCCCCAGCTGGGGGCACAGCTGGCGAGGGGGTGGGGTTGGATCCCCCTTCTCCCCTGACGCCCCTGCAGCCTGCTCCCACCAACCTGGGCCTGGGGTAATAAGGAGGACTTTGGCGACACACAGAGCTGGACAGTGCTCAGGAGGCAAGCAGAGGCAGTGCCATCCCAAGACATTTGGGGACTGGGACAGGTCCACATACATATGAATGCCCGAGTCTGCATCTTTGTGGGGAGTTTCTACTACCCAGGAGTCACCTGGCCCCTTCTCCTTGGTGAGATTGGAGGCACAGAGCCAGGCAGGGCT
>NW_007787819.1:0-2425 GCF_000696425.1 Galeopterus variegatus
CAGATCCTAAAATGTCAAGTCCTGCCCAAACCAACCACCTTCCAACACTATGAATATCATCCAGTAGCTTTTATTTTGTGGAAAAGTGTTCATCGGGAAAATCATAATAATAATAACAGCTGTTTCTGGGTACATTCAATTGCATAGTGGTGAAACTGCTTAGTCCTGTAACAGATTTCCAGTGACAGTCTGCCATTCGTAAACCTTAGAGAAGAGGAGAAAAAAGGGTGGGAGGAGGAAAGAATGAAAAAGAGCTAATGAGGGAAAGGAGAGAGGGACGCGACCAGGAGAGGGATCAGCTGACAAACCAGTAGCAAAGTGCCAGCCAGGAAAAGAGGTCACGGGGAAAGCAGAGGGAGAAGGCCTGGTGCGAACGGAAAAGCACAAGAAAAATAAGAGATGTGGGAAAGACTACCAAGGTAAATGAAAACCAGCAGAGTCAGAAACCCAGGGGAATGGGTAGAGAGAACAGGAAAATAAGGAAACTGCAAATGAGGAAAGAAAAAATAAAGTCAAGGAGGGTTAAGAAGTCCTCACTGGATGAGAACTGAGATACGAGACAGCCAGCATGTGATTCGTCGTAAAACTAAAATATTTCAAGGAAATACCAAAGAAATAACTTGAAGAATTTCTTTCCAAATGTTTTCACCACATTTTTTTTCCTTCTATGAAATATAACCTTTCCAGGGCCTTTCAAAATCTTATTTGGCTCCCTTAAACTTAAATAACTCAATTGAAGGCATGGTTTCCTTTCCAAGAGCTTTTAATTTATATCTTTTAATAATTCTCTTCCAGGATTTAAACATGCTTATGAAATTTATGAAGTGACTTCCCACTGTGAAGCACAGGGACAAGAGGGACATGGATTACAAAGACCTACCTATATGCTGGTTCCAGGTCTGCCAGTAACCGTGTGAGGGGATAAGCTCCTTAATGTGTGTGCACACGTGTGTGTGTTTGTGTGTGTGTGTATTTTAACAAAACAAACTCTTTTCCAGTTCCACTTATTTTGCTCTTCTTTCTCCCTTACCCCTTCCTTTTTTTCTCCCTCCTTCAATCCTTTTCCTTTCTTCTTCTCTCCTTCCCATCTTCTGCTTTCTTCCAACAAATCCTGAGAGCGTATTCCAGGCAGAGCACTGTGCCAGCCACCCGGGACACAAAACCACAAATGCATCAGTTCTGTTCAGGACTTGGACTGGCTGGGAGACAGCTAATTTATCAGTAACTTAATGCTTTAACATTAAGGAGGAGCAACTATTGACTGTTCTACCTTCCAATATCAATCCTTTTAAGTATAGAAGCAAGACTTTCTTTCCTATGGGAATGTAAGCCTTTTTGGATGCAACATTTTTCTAGTTATATACTCCTATTTATCTCCCCATTTCTTAAATGTCATGTCTTCACAGTTCAGCTTGGAATTTTAAAACTCAGCCTGACAAGACAGCCTGAAGGTCCTTTATAGTTGAGGCTATAAACATGATCATGTGAACTTAGGGATAATCATTTGTGACAACGCAACAACAAAAGCTCCAACAATCTGAAACATAAACACCATCAGAAAGATGTGCTTTGTTTTAGCAAAGATGTTGATGTGCAAAAAATCGCTTAAAGCATGTTTGAAAATAATCTAACTGGTGTTAGCATATCAGCATACTTCTCAACTACTCTAGATCCTGCAATTATCAGAAATAATGTGGAATAAAAGGATCTTTTTTTAAAAAAAGATAGTATAACTTTACATATCTTAATCCCTCCCCTTCTTAATTTACTTTATGCAATTAATCCCTTGGGCATCTACAAAATTTTCTCTTTTCATACTATGATTAATTGATCTGTGCAAATTAGTAGGCATTTCAACCAAAAGTTCATAAGGGATGCTTAGTAATTTACTCAATACAACCTGTAAGACATGGCAGGCCCAAGAAAAAGCAAAGCTTATATCCACATTTATACAAGTCAAGGTCCAAGCATCCAATAGTTAATTATCTAAGGTAAGGTCATGAAAAACTCTGAATTAATAAAAAACTCCAATCCTTTCATTTGAGAGAGGAGGTACCACTATATATATCATTTCCCTGCAGTAAAGCTAGGTGACCACGCCAGTTGTCAGGCTCTTTTACCTGCTGGTAATCCTGCACTGACTGGGCTGATTGTTGACCTAGGGCTGGGTCTAGAGCTCCCAGACCCCTCAAGCCCGTTCACAAACTGGGTCACAAACCCTTCACACACCAGGCTGGGTCACCGGACCCCTTCCACACAGGTCTATGAGCTAGGTAACCCGGCCAAAAGGTCCTTGGAGCTATAGGTTGGAAAGCATGGCTGCGCTGGGCGGACCCCCGAGGCAGATGCCTGCCCACCTGCTTCACTAAAACTCTTCTCTCTCTCTCTCTCTCTCTCTCTCTCTCGCTACTCTTTCTTTCTCTGT
>NW_007787820.1:0-2425 GCF_000696425.1 Galeopterus variegatus
CCCCCCCCCCCCCCCCGGGCCCTCCTCCACGTGCGCCCTGCCCCAGCGCCCCCGAGTCCCGACTGCTGGGGACCGAAGCGTGCACACGGCTGGTCTCGAGGTGAAGCAAGAGGATCAAGTACGATATTGTCACCCCCATGGAAGGCCCTTGGCAGATGCCCCAGTGGCCAGGCACTGCAGGGTCAGAACAGGGTCTAGCTCGAACCGAACCTTCAGTCCCTGATGCTCAGGCAAGAGAGGGCGGGAGCCGGTGCAGGAGGGGGCGCGTCAGAGACCAGGGGCAGCCGGTGCAGGAGGGGTGCACTAAGGTTTCTGAGGCCCAGAGGAGTCACCCGGCAAGCCAGTAACTGAAAAACGCCACTCTAACTGTGGCTGACAAGTCTCTACCCTCCACTGACAGGCCAATGAAACCCAAAGGTCCACACATCACTGCTCAGTGTTTCGGAATGGCTCCGGCTGATTCAGTAGCCCAGCTCTTTTTGCAGATACGACCACGCACCCACTCAAGACCTTTCTGCAACTTTCAGTCCTAAGACCATGGATGACTCTGGATGCCAATGGCTGAGCAGAGACAGTGGACAGGGAAAGGGCTGGGCCCAGGGGTTGCTGCCTGAGATGTGGACCTGGGTTCCTATCAGCTGCGTATCTATCAGCTGTGTATCTATCAGCTACGTATCTATCAGCTGTGTATCTATCAGCTGCGTGTCTATCAGATACGTATCTATCAATCAGCTGTGTATCTATCAGCTACGTATCTATCAGCTGCGTATCTATCAGCTACGTATCTATCAATCAGCTGTGTATCTATCAGCTACGTATCTATCAGCTACGTATCTATCAGCTACGTATCTATCAGCTGTGTATCTATCAGCTGTGTATCTATCAGCTGCGTATCTATCAGCTACGTATCTATCAGCTGTGTATCTATCAGCTACGTATCTATCAGCTACGTATCTATCAGCTGCGTATCTATCAGCTGTGTATCTATCAGCTACGTATCTATCAGCTACGTATCTATCAATCAGCTGCGTATCTATCAGCTAAGTATCTATCAGCTACGTATCTATCAGCTGTGTATCTATCAGCTACGTATCTATCAGCTGCGTATCTATCAGCTGCGTATCTATCAGCTACGTATCTATCAATCAGCTGCGTATCTATCAGCTAAGTATCTATCAATCAGCTGTGTATCTATCAGCTGTGTATCTACCAGCTACGTATCTACGAGCTGCATATCTATCAGCTGCGTATCTATCAGCTGCGTATCTATCAGCTGCGTATTTATCAGCTGCGTATCTATCAGCTACGTATCTATCAATCAGCTGTGTATCTATCAGCTGCGTATCTATCAGCTGCGTATCTATCAGCTGCGTATCTATCAGCTACGTATCTATCAATCAGCTGTGTATCTATCAGCTGTGTATCTACCAGCTACGTATCTACGAGCTGCGTATCTATCAGCTGCGTATCTATCAGCTGTGTATCTATCAGCTACGTATCTATCAGCTATGTATCTATCAGCTGTGTATCTATCAGCTGTGTATCTATCAGCTGTGTATCTATCAGCTACGTATCTATCAGCTACGTATCTATCAGCTACGTATCTATCAGCTGCGTATCTATCAGCTGTGTATCTATCAGCTACGTATCTATCAGCTACGTATCTATCAGCTGCGTATCTATCAGCTGCGTATCTATCAGCTGCGTATCTATCAGCTGCGTATCTATCAGCTGTGTATCTATCAGCTGTGTATCTATCAGCTACGTATCTATCAGCTACGTATCTATCCGCTGCGTATCTATCAGCTACGTATCTATCAGCTACGTATCTATCAGCTACGTATCTATCAGCTGCATATCTATCAGCTGCGTATCTATCAGCTGCGTATCTATCAGCTGAGTATCTATCAGCTGTGTATCTATCAGCTGCGTATCTATCAGCTACGTATCTATCAGCTGCGTATCTATCAGCTGTGTATCTATCAGCTGTGTATCTATCAGCTACGTATCTATCAGCTACGTATCTATCCGCTGCGTATCTATCAGCTGCGTATCTATCAGCTACGTATCTATCAGCTACGTATCTATCAGCTGCGTATCTATCAGCTGCGTATCTATCAGCTGCGTATCTATCAGCTGCGTATCTATCAGCTGAGTATCTATCAGCTGTGTATCTATCAGCTACGTATCTATCAGCTGAGTATCTATCAGCTGTGTATCTATCAGCTGCGTATCTATCAGCTACGTATCTATCAGCTACGTATCTATCAGCTGTGTATCTATCAGCTGCGTATCTATCAGCTGAGTATCTATCAGCTGTGTATCTACCAGCTACGTATCTATCAGCTACGTATGTATCAGCTGCGTATCTATCAGCTGTGTATCTATCTTCTATCGATCTGCCATCTGTCTCTATCTTTGTCTA
>NW_007787821.1:0-2425 GCF_000696425.1 Galeopterus variegatus
TTTAGAGTGTTTACTCTAACAAAGACTGCAGATAGATATTCCAAGAGAGGAATTGGGAACATTGTCAGTAGAAAGTCACTCTTTAATATTGAAAATAATACCATTTAGCACATAGGGAGTAGCACTGGCAATATACAGAAAACCTCTTTAAGTAATGGTTTGTATATGTTTTCCTGAGGAGTCTTTTGAAAAACCTAAATCCAATTAGTGCAACCTGATTTTATCAACTGCAATGTGACTAAAGAAAGTGTTTGCCTAATCAATTTTATTGTAAGCTTACTTTCTGAAGCAATGCTGGGTTAATAGAAAAATGGTGCTTTTCAATGAAAGCTGCTTAAAGAGAGAGTCTTAAAGAATTGGAATGTGTCAGTGTATCTCCACCACTTTCCAAGAAAAAGCACATTCTGAAAAAATGGCTGTAGGATTCCAATTCCCTTTCGAGAAATAATTAAATAATTATAGCTTTAGATTATTATTCTTCATTACTTGTTACTAGCAAACCAAACCCTTTTCTGACATTAGTTTGGCCATCTGATATGGACTTTATGCAAAATAAGATGTAATGACCATAAAACATTATTTTCACTATTCCTATTTCACAATATTCCTAATTTCTTTGATTATTTTCTTTTTTTCTTTGCTTGCTTCTTTCCTTTCATGGTTCCTTCCATTTTCAAAGCCAATTCAAAGATATTTTTCACTATCATAATTCTGCACATAGGCACCATCATTCTGAGATCTAATTATTGGTAGAATTAGATCACTGAGTTACCATAAAATAATAGGCACTGGGAAAACTAAAAGCCAATAATAGTTTGATTTGAATATGGTAACATCTTTAAAATTCTCTTTCTCTAATCTCTTTTTTTAGCCTATATTTACTGACATTTTACCTAATTGCTAGTAGACTATTTGATTCTTTTGCATCACTAAATTTTAAACTTTGTTCTGGATCCTGACATTGCTTCTGATGAAAATTCTCAGTGTTCCCCATTCAAAAACACAATAAGATATCTGGTAACTTCCTTTTCTCAGAGTAACACTATATTTGGGCATCATGTGGTGTTTGATTCTTGGATTTCTTTGAAATCAAACTTTTGAAAACTGATACAATTTTCTCTCATATCATGACAACACATGGAAAGCACAAAGTTATAAACCATTTTTTTTATTTTTACGATTTTATTTGCATTCACTCACACATAAATAACATTTGCATTTTGAAGTTTCAAACTGAATTTCGTTTTTTTAATTATAAAAAATTGTAAGCACTGTTAAAAGTAAAATTATGCAAAGATATGAAAACAGAAAGTTAATAAACTCCTTAACCAGTCACCATCCATACGTTTCTCTCTGAGATCACCAAGCTATCTTCCTAGAACATATGACATAATCTTTTTTTTTTTTTTCTTAGTTCTCACGGTCATATAAAATATACTAACATATATGGCTTACTTCTTGTACTTGTACAGAATCATCCTGTACCCTCTAATATTACTTTCAGTACTATAATTCCTAACATTGAATATGACCAATCAACAGGGTCTCTTGGGAAAACTAATTTTTGTTAACATTATTTGTTTCATTTTATAAACATTTTTTTCATCTGAGTAAATTTAGACATATTCCATTCAAATGTCTCTTATGTCTTAACATTCCTCAGTCTCAGACTACCATGCTAGACACAGACACTGCCAGGCCAAGGCTTTTGAAATGTGCATCCTTTACTCACACCCACTTTTCCTGTACAGGGCTAGAGAAAAGCAAACAAAACCAACAATATAACAATACAAGCATAGCAAAACATTTAAAGGGGCCTTTTGCTCTTTACACAGACAGAAATGTTTGTGCTTATTCTTTTAAGAGGCCAGAAAGTGTCCTCTTGTCCCATATTTAAGAAAAATATAAGTCACAATCAAAAGCAGGAAGGCCAGTGAGGCAAGTTGAATGCCACCACACCTTTGCTAGACACAGATTTCTGCTATGTAGATGCAGTCTTGCCCTGGAGGAGTCTTCTAGATCCTCCAGTGCCTAGCCCTATGGGAACATGATTATACTCTCTGAGCTTCCTCAAGAAAATAAGTTATTTCCTTGGGGAAAAAAGGGATAAGTAATGAAAATGATGGGGATTCCTCCTAAGTAGAAATGCCCAGCAAAATTCAGATTCTCAGTTCAATTTTAATTGCAGATAATGAATAAATTTCAATATATGTCTCAAGTATTATATGAGACACACATATTAAAAAAAATTGCCATTATCTGAAATTCAAATTAAACTATGTGTTATGTATTTTTATTTGTTAAATATGACAACCTCACTCCTGAGGTAAGTTTTTCTGCAATTTTTTTCTTTTTTGCTATACATTTCTGTCAAGGCAACGTCACCTAAATGTGTCTTGTTCACTGAATTCTTAACACCAAGCTC